>NW_027497427.1:0-139607 GCF_021521415.1 Bidens hawaiensis
ATTTGCTCATCCCTACCAAACGCTACCTTAGTTTTTTGAAATCTTTAGCATATCTTGCTCTCATTCTTTTGTTTCCAAGCATTCATACATCTATTTATATAGTTGTGTTCTTTTTTCCCAACATTGATGCCTTTGCCTTGTATCTCTCCCTCAACCTCATTTTCTTATCCTCGTAGTGCACCCAAAGATCTCCCTTATGTTTGTCTCGCGCATTCTCACTTGAGAAACACGAATCTACTCCCCTTGACGGGTCTTAGATCCGATGAGTCAACAGGGTAAGATACGGATAACAACCAACACGATATGAACACAATTCCCAAAGTCCAGTAACGTGAACCTGCAAAACAGACACCGTGATCTCGTTACGGAAAGTACAAGAGGGGGGGTCTTCCCGTAACCACCCTCCGGTGTGAGAATAAGTACATATCTAATGAAGATAAAGTACTTAAGCAAAATAGTGAGAGTACAATGGGAGTGAATATGAATACATCATGATGGTTGAGAAGGTATTTATAGCCGAAGAGTGTGGAAAAATGATTGGGCCAGCTGTCCTTTTCAGAAGATGCTCTTGTAACCACCTGGACACGTGTCTCCATATGATAGGTTTAATTATACGTCTCATGTGCATGTATAACAACCTGGACACACGTCCTTACGAGATAAGTTAATAGACAATCCTGGCCATGTGCACGGTTATAACGGCCTTGCCAGGTGTCCTTCATTGATTGGCCGAGAGCTCACGTATTACCCAAGAAAACATCTTGGTAAATCTTCTAGAAAGTAATTAGTGACAGCTGTCCTGTGGCATAACCTCTTCGTTATTTACGCAGACGAGTACCCCGTCTCGCGGATGACTTCTGAGGATGCCAGGATGCTTCCGCATGTGCCATGAGGATGTTTCTTCCTTAGATAGTAGAGCGGGCGATCCATATGTCCCGCGGGTGACTTGTGAGGAGCTCTTAGTTGACCCGCGGGTATTACTTAAGGGTATTTGGGTCTTTTTGGTACCCTACCTCTATATCACTCCATCACTAGGACTCTTTATACCCACTTTTCTTTCACGTTGTAACCTTGAGAGTAGAGGTGCACAAAAAACCGTACCCGGAACCGGACCAGAAAAAAATACCCGGAACCGGTTTTTTTATACCCGGGTATTCTATACCCGAAACCGGAACTGACCCTACCCGTAAGGTATGAATAAGGTATGCATTTTGAGGTCAATAATCGTACCCGGAACCGTACCCGATTTATACCCGTAAATACCCAGACCCGGTCATACCCTATACCCGATACCCGGTTATACCCGATACCAATTTTCTAATACCCGAAATAATACATGAGTTTTTATAGTATATTTTTATGTTTACTTCACAACTTTTATGTTTAAGTTTTTGTAAAATGCATAATACTAAGTAAATAATTTGTAATTAAGTGGATTTATGGTTTTTGTATTATAGTTTAATTATTTTTATACATTACAAAGCAAAGTTAAATTTAAAACAAATTAAAAAAATTATAAAAAAATTACAAATTCAAAACCGGTTCCAATACCCGAACCCGATCATACCCTACCCGGGTACATAGGGTTGAGTTTTTCTCCTCAATACCCTACCCGAACCCTACCCGATTTATCTCAATACCCGATTTTCCAATACCCGATCATACCCGAAACCGGTTCCATACCCGAACCCGGGTAATAGAAAAAACCCGATTTATGCACTTGAGAGTCTCTTTTGCTGCATGAATAATGGTGGTCATCATCTAGTTGAACCAAGTCATTTAGATGACCTCATCTCTAACCACTGTAATATTTTCATCCATAAGAATATTGTGTCTAATATTATTTTCTCCCCAAGTCATCTTTTCTTCTCATGCATATATCTGCCACCAACAAAGGGTGTGGCGTTGCTATTATTTTTCCTTGGTATAAGCTTGTAGTCACTCCATAAGCAACGATCTCCTCCACATACTATGATAAATAAATCTATGTGTTATGATTGTCATCTGTTGCTAAGAGTGATCAAATGGGATTCTATTTTCTTAATAAACGAGCTTTTAATGCCCAAGTCATGGGCCACCACAAAGTCTATAAGATCTCATACCAATTTCATTATTGTGAACAACATTGTATGTTAAAATAACCTTTCCTATTTGTTTTTCAACTGATTTTAACTAATACAAGTTTTTCAATTATTCAAAATTAGTACACACAATGTTATAAATTTGTTAAATTGATCTTAGAAAGTGTGTGAGTATACTAAATGGAGCTAATAATAGATAACCAACTTTCATAATGTTAAACAATTATAGAATGGGATCACACTACTTTATTGCATCTTATTAGCGCAGTTTATAATACAAAAAGTGATTAATAGATAATAATTTTTACACTAACCCCCTCTTCATCTTTAGCAAAAAGTAATGGTTACTTGCAACTTGATTTTATTGTGGTAAGATAACAAACAGTTTGAATTATTGAGTAATCAAACAACACCTTAGTCTCAGTTGAGTTTATATTACTCTATTTTATTATAAAAGCCCAATTGAGTGGCAATTTGTAAATGTATGTAGGGGGGTATGAAAGCAGCTTAAGGAAACATGACCGAGTATGATTGGTGGTGGCACATGTATGACATAGTTAGGGGAAGTGATTGGCTATGTACTTTTTCTTCTTGCCCAATATAGGTAACTTGAATCGTTTTCATGCTAATACAATGAGTTTTTTTTCAGGATAGGTTAGCCATTCTTTCAACAACTCCATTGAACAGGGGTAAAAATACTACTGAGAAGGGTAGGTTAAACTTGTCATTTAAATTTATTTTCTTTAAAAAGTGTCATTTTAAATTTAAACTTCTCATATAAATTTGTTTTCTTTAAATTTGTTCTACACATACAATTATTTGTGTTCCATCCGTATTTGGTTGTGTTGAACTTAATCTGTTACTTAACCTGCAAGCAATGTTGAATATGCCACTTGTGAACATTGGTGGTTGTGGCATTGTTGTAGGAGATTTGAGTAATGCTTGTAGAAGATTAGCTGTAAGTTTTTTTTATTATTGTATACATAATTATGATAAAAGAAAAAATTTTATTTATATCATTAAATAGCATACAACACTCACGTAGGACTTGCACCAGACATTCAGTCTGTTTTTATCTTATTTGTTGTTTGTTCTCTTTGTACTCTGTAGTCAAATGGTTGCAGGTGGACTCGAGGGACCTAATCCTTCATATATATCTTTTATTGAAGGTTTTAACCGACTTGTGACTGAAGATTCTCTTTTAATATTTACAACTAGCTAACATTTATTATTAATATATTTGTTTTGTTGTCAAACTGATTTTGTCATTAAATGATGTTTATAGAAAGATTAGTGACATGGCACCCGTGCAGGGATTTTATCCATTCAATGGCGGGACCCATGCAGGGATTTCCTTCACCCGTTCATGGTGCACTTGTTTTTTCAAGTATCATATGTGATACAAATTAATGCAATTTGGGCTCAACAACATTAAGAAAGGTTCCAAAGGTCTATGCAAATAAGGTAACTTTTGTCATACAAGCAACTACATCAATTTATTGTGAAGTTATTCTCTCACCTTTATAGTTTGTATGACTTAATTGCTATGCTTCTTGTTTATAGTTTGGTTTATTATTCATTATTCCATGTTGAAATTCTCTTGAGACCCTCTTTACGGAATACAGGGTTAATATCACTATGGCTAATGCAACAAATGCATCGTGCCAATGGAGGTTCTGGGCACGTTAGAGTTACTATCCTTCTTGCTTAAAAACAGCCCCACTCAAAAGATATATCCTAAAAACACAGTTTATGTCAAAAAGGCTTTCAAGATATCATAAACTTATAGGTTTTTAGTTTAACCTACATTATGTGAATTAAACTTTAATTGTAGGCATTTAATGCACTGATATCCTATATTTGAAATAAGGAATAGCATGTACTTGGCATACTTGTAAGCATGATTTATCTTTACATTTATTACGTGAAAGTGAGTCATAAACAAAATCCACATAGTTAATTCAGGTTAAATTCGTTGCTTATTTGGGTCAGATGTTAATCCACCGGTAATTTAGTCAAAAAACCATATTACTTGGTAACAAGTTTTAAATTGACAACAAATGGCAATTTAGGAATTTCAAAGCTTAAAGTGCAGATTTTAATTAACTAAACGTGCAGCAATTATTTCTATACTTGTACCAAATTGATTTTACAACTGATATTCTATAACAAATTTAAAGCTACAAGCGTATTATGGAAGTAAGAAAAAGGGCAGGTTTGTTACAAATGTGTTGCCTAGGAAAAGGTTATTTTACATTTATACAAACACACTTGGTCAAAGATATTTTGATTTTTTAACAGTCGAAAATGTGTAATACAACAAAATTAATGAAAATAACTAACAAAATTAACACTTTGTTAGTCTGGATTGATATTGGTAATAAAACTTATAGTTGAGATTGCCACTAGTCATATAGTGTTAGTTGGGATTATTTTTTATGATTAATGGTTAATAGTATGAAATATTAAAATCCATTTTTTCAATAAATATTAATAATCTATTATTGTTGTGAAATTGCAAGTTCATGAAAACTCTACCTAGACATCTATTATTATTTTATATTAGTAAATAAAGAATAATTATCATATTAATGAAACAACAAATTTCAATCACTATTTATAATTAAAGGGAAACTATTATTATTGTTGTTGTTTACTTAACCCCCATATTATGTTCTTTAATTCTTTTTTACAAAGCAATGGTTTTTAATATTACTTCCAATCATTCAAGAAAAGTTAAGCAACAACAATTTCAAAAACTGATTATAGATTCACAAAGCTAAAAAGAAAGTTAACCAACAACATATTTTAAAAACTAATATAAAACCTTCAAAGCTTAATAAACTAACACAACCATCATCCATACACCTCAACTACTACTATTTAAAAAACACAAACACATAAACCAACAAACAATCCCTCATCTTTCTTCCCCTTAACCTTCTCACCCGGCACCTCCTTTATCATGTTCTTGTATTTCAAAATTTTGATAATTGCTTGGTTATAATACCAAGTAACCTCATAATCACCGTCCTTGTACTCGTCACCCTCAGGTTTCGGAAGCATCAAATCAATAACCCGTTCTTTGGGTCCCCATAGTTTGTTACCCGGTGGTGTGCCACGGATACGCATCCATCTTCCCTTAGTGTAAAATTTAACATTCTTAATAGGAACGTCGGCCATACAAACCAAGTAAGTTAGCCCGGTAGGGTCTTCTTCCAAAATAGTAATATGTTCCTCATCATAATATCGGGAATGACGAGCCAACCGGGCGACTCGAAAGGCCGACTTTTTCTTCCCAAATCCAACTATTAAAACAATTAAACATCAAAATATTTTTTGAATAATAATCTATATTAACTGTTAAACAAGGAAAAAAAAATTTAACCATCAATTTATTTTTATAACCATTTGTCTGGGCCCTAGAGACAAATTCAAATTTTTAAGAGGTGAGCCAAGGCTCCTCTAAGCCCAAGCCAAGCCCACACAGAATAATTAAAATTCTTTCAAACTTAAATTATATATATATAGCTTAATGTTAGTTAATTGATGTCACAATCATCAGCAACATAACTTTCATAAAAAAAGTTTATTTTGACCTTATTATGAAAAAGAGATTCGTTTATACTATTTTCAACCGGTTTTTAACGGAAGACCCCGTGTGAGGTTATAGAGATGAACACAAAAATGCCGGTTTGGGCCTACCATCCGGGTTCATAACCCAGCCCGCTACACAAAAAAAAAAAACAGTTTGGCTCGAACTGATTACGACTCGACCCAACCTGTGAGGTCGTGTAACGGTTCATAGCTTCTTTCAAAAACATGCCAAGAAAACCGGTTTATTTTTCACAAATCAATCCAAACCAGTTTGATGGGGCTACGGTTTTGACCAAGAGTTGACTAACCCGAACCCGTTTTCAACCAGAAGCGCTTTGGATATAAAAACTCATGAAAGTGGTTTCACTATCAAGATCCATATTCATACGCACATAAATCCGAGGATAAAGCATTTCGTATTTTCCTATTTATTGTTAATTAATAACTTAGTCATGTGTTGAAAATACTAAACAACCCCGATTTGGTCTGACACCTAACAACTAGCTTTCACCATGTTAATGGGGTTACAAAATAGATAAATGTTGTTTACAAACCGGCATAGAATCGAAATATGTTAAACATGAGCAGTTTCTTTCAGCATAAAAATCACCCATCTGTGCCTTCATATCTCCCAGCAATCGTCTTCTGGCGATCCATATGCGACCCTTCCCTTTCTTCTCACCGTCGTCATAGGTGGCGCCGATTCCTGAGTAGATAATAACACGATTAACACTAAAACCGATCGATTAAGCAACCTTTAAACTATAAAACACACATTTACCATCACGAATGAAGTATAATTTCACCTTTCTCACATTCTTCAATGTGACGAGGATTTTAGCCAGCAACTTCTTTATCTTCCCGCCTTCGTCTTCCTTCTGTGCTTTTGCGCAGTACGTCATCACCGTGGCCGGAGTTTTGGCCGCCGTGACAGTTGAGGCACTCGCCGGTGGAAACTGAAAGATGGTGAGCGTGGAAGTCGCCGGAACGAAGCGACGGGTGGCGTGGTATGCGAGAAGGGAGTTGGTCGCCGATGACGGAATGCGATGGGTGGTTGCCGGTGAGAAGCCGTGGGTGGCGTAGAGTGACAGAGGCTTGGTGATTGCGGTGGAGAACAGTTTGGAACGAAACAATGCCATTTTTACGTGTTATCGGAATTGATTTACAGTGAATAGTACGAGTAACAGATTATGCGACTATGTTTATAGGTCAGGTGTAGGGGCATAAGCGTAACTTAACATTTTTTCAAAATTGCTCATGTCAAAATGGTGACTTGTACGGACCTGAATTCTGGTGTAAAAAGTATCTCTTACGTCAGCAAATTTGTCTCACATCAAAATTTCCGTTACATACGCAAATTTGTCACTATATCACAAAATGGTGCATGATAACTTGACGTGTAGTCGTGTTACTTTTTTAAAACGTCTCATTTTATTTAAATAGAAGAAGGTATTCATCATATTTACATGGACTTTAATAACGTGTCACTCAATGTAAGTCTAGTACATGTCAAAATTAATTAAACTAAAGTTTGGTGCTTAATGAACTGATAAATGAAACTTGAGTAAATTTAACTATCATTTCAAACATAAATATCTAGAATATTCATGAGCAGGTGTTGGAGGGAGGGAGGGTTGGCAATTTAGCATTATGGAATGGGTCAAAAGATGCGAGAGACGAAATAAAGTCGACATAGGAGACCTTAAAAAAGTTTCCACCTCCAAACTAGAGTAAGAAGATTATAAGCCTAGCCTTGTTTTAGGAGCTCTATAGGCGATAAAGGGATTTTAGAACTCATATGCAGCCTAGAATCTCTACAATGGGTACTCTTTAACAAGTTAGAAATTCTAAAGTATGATTGATTACACATCCTATGTGTTCAATACGGGAACAAAGTCATGCATATGGCTGTCTCTGTTAACGAATGACATATATCTCGGCAAATTATATTGCTATTTCCTAATATGATTCAATTCAAATATGTAAAGTTTATTTATATATCTTGATCAATATTGATTGTTAATGTTTATCATATTTTTCTCCTGTAATTACTCTTTGTAATTGTGTACTTATATGTTACTTATCAAAGGAATGAAATATCAATTTCTGCCATCTCTGATCTTTTATATGATATCACAACCTGAAATCTCCTCCACACACACATCCCGTTCATCACCGAATAACTCTCGACCAAACACGCCATCCTCAATCATGGCATCAAATGATTCCCTACAAATCAACACCTCGATGAAGGACCTTACTATCATCACTTTACCAGCCACCCTCAAGCTTACCTCCTCAAACTACCTTGCCTGAGAAACACAAATTGAAGCGCTACTCTATGGACTTGATTTGTTTAAGTTCATTGATGGTTCACACCGCGTACCCAAACTTACTCTTGCTCAAGACGGAACCAAATTCCTCACAAAAATTACTCTCAATGGTTCCGTCAAGACAAGTTGCTTTTTGGAGCACTCGTTGGCAGTTTGTCACAACAAATTGTCCCACTTATCACGGGAGCTTCCTCGTCACATGAAGCATGGCAAATATTAGCTAAGACCTATGCGTCTCCAACCCCGGGGTCATATTAAGTAGTTAAAATACCGTCTCAAGCAACTCTCTAAAACTCCTACTCAATCAATTACCGAGTATATGCAAGACATCAAAACCATAGTCGATAAATTGGCTATACTAGGTACAAAAATGGATGATGAAGATGTAAATGATGCCATTTTAAATGGTCTTGACCAAACTAGCTACAAGCCTATTCTAGATGCTATACATGGCAGAGACTCCATGATACAGGAGCATCTCCTAATTTAAATTCTGATTTTTAATATCTTTTATTAATTTATGTCTATCTAGTTTCCATGTCTATCTTTTCCTGTCTAGTATAAATAGGATTTATTGTAAACGTTTTCATTAGTATTTGATTAAGTTTTAATCTAAAGAACATTGTTCTTTGAACCTTTGGTTCGTTTATTCGTCTTTGTTAATCATGAGTGTCTAGAGCCATTGAATGCTTCTGAAACTGCATCAGTTGGTATCAGAGCTTTTGGTTCTCAAATGGCTCAACGTGAGGATGAATACTTTCTTGCTCGTAGATTCGCCGCCAGAGGCAACGGCAGAAGTATGTTTGATTCACGTGCCCACGGTAGAGATTGGTATTCTACTATCAGAGTCGCCGCGAGAGGCAGCAGTGAAATCCATCCCGACCCGCGGGATCTTATGATCGAACGACTCCGACAACGAGTCCGCGATCTTGAAGAGATTAAACGACTCCGTCAACGAGTCCGTGATCTTGAGGAGATCAAACGACTCCGAAAACGAGTCCGCGATCTCAAGTTGCAACGGGAGATGCGTAAGGCGGAAACCGAGTCGAGCACCGTCGTCTGGGACGAAGGTGACGACGGAGAGGAGCATCCGTTTAACAATCACCCACCTCGGTTCGACGGACCGATCTATCATGAGGGTGAGTCGCAAGGTGAGCCTAAGTTTGATGAAGGCGGAAGTGATTTCGATGAGGAAGAATATTCGTTTGTGCAAGAGGTTGTTAGCGGAATTACCGTTCAAGAAAACGAACCGATGTATGCGGTTTTAAGGAGAGAAACGACCATTAACGGCGGTATGTCAACTCATATGGTGGCTGATGGTGGTTTTCCAACAATGGTTCTAGACGGTGCAGCAGCTGGTATTGGGTCTCAAACTCCGTCCAGGGTAATTTCCACGGTGGGGACCGGTATTCCGGCTTCCTATATTGATAGTCCATATTTCTCACCAAAAGATCTGGTTTCGTTTATTGACCCTCATTTTTCGGGATTTCAACTTAATGGTGATAGGCCTAATCAACCGATAATTATGGACTTTCAAAATGGAAAAACTATTCAAATGAAGGAAAGTATGTCAGGTTTTAATAATAAGGATCTTCATATTGATATGAAGGGTACATTAATTGAGAATATAAGGCTCATGCATAGAAAATTATGTGAAGACCACGTAGAAAAAACTACTCCACGGCAATGTCCTTTAAGTCCTTTAATTTATTCCATGGATGGCGGTTTTTCAAATGTAGTGGTGCCACAAAATAAAGATGCTAATCTGGATCATGGATGGAAGCATGAGATGAAACTTGAAGTTGAAATGTTTAGGTGGGTCGTGATGATACTTAATAAGAATCGGGTTGATTTTCCTTTTGAACCCGGTGGATTGCCTTTGATATTTTCAAGTTTTCTCATAAAGATTTTTAAGTTGTCCATGAAAAAGAACAATGGAGTCGGTCTTTTACCTCAGGTAGTCAATGATTTTTTCGACGTTCTCAAGACTCGAGGACGAGTCTTTTCCGAAGATGGGGAGAAGGAGGTGGAGAGAACCAGCAACCCAATAGACCTAGGTGGTACGAGTTTAGGGCCGGGTGAGGTAACGAGTGAGTCGACCCGTGAAGTTAAACGGTTTGGGCGGGTCATGGTTATAACAGATAGGAACCGTATTGATGTTCCTTTCGATCCAGGTGGCTTTGGTTTAAAGGCAAAACTCGAGGACGAGTTTTTTCGAAGATGGGGAGTATGATACAGGAGCATCTCCTAATTTAAATTCTGATTTTTAATATCTTTTATTAATTTATGTCTATCTAGTTTCCATGTTTATCTTTTCCTGTCTAGTATAAATAGGATTTATTGTAAACGTTTTCATTAGTATTTGATTAAGTTTTTATCTAAAGAACATTGTTCTTTGAACCTTTGGTTCGTTTATTCGTCTTTGTTAATCATGAGTGTCTTGAGCCATTGAATGCTTCTGAAACTGCATCACTCCACTATCCATTTTAATGAGTTGCATGAAAAACTCATAAATCATGAGCTGTCTCTATTATAGCAAACAACAAACAATGGTATGTATCAACCGGCCACTGTGTTCTACGCCCAAAACAAAAATATGGGCAGGTCATGGACCAACAAACAAGGGATGCAATCTTATTTTCAACACAAGCAAAACAATTCAGCCCTTGGATTACTCCCTACACCATCCCAGACTACCGGGCAACGACCCTATCTTGGCATATGCCAATGGTGTCATGAAAAGGGCCGCTCACTTACAAACTGCCCTCACTTCAAAAAGGTACATCCAATGATTGTTGTTCCAAACTTTAACCGTGACTCGCAGGCTAAAAATGCACAGGTCAACATGATGAACACTAGAGACGGAACTTCCGCCAACTATCTATTCGATAGCGGTGCCTCTCACCATGTCACAAATGATCTGAACAACCTTGCCCTTCATGCCTCATATGATGGAACGGAGGAACTCGTCATCGGTGATGGTTCGTGTCTAAAAATCACTCATATTGGTTAACTCATTATTAGAACTTCCACTACACCTCTTATTCTTAAACATGTGCTATGTGTTCCTTCAATATCTAAAAACATCATATCTATTTCCCGTTTATGTTGTGATAATAATCTTTTCATGAAATTTTACTCCTATGTTTTTGTTATTAAGGACCGGGCATTCAAAATCAAAGTCCTCCAGGGAACAACAACTAAAGGGATGTATGAGCTTCGCTCCACCTCCTTATCTCCACCATCGGTCTTCACCATGCAAAGAACCGACTCTATCATTTGGCATCATCGTTTTGGACACCCGCATAATAAAGTTCTAAAATTTTGTCATCTTTTGTTTCTTTTAATTCTAGTTTAAATGACCATTGTAATTCTTGTCATATTAATAAAAGTCATCTTTTGCCATTTTCATATTCGACTCTTTCATCTAATGCATCACTAGATTTAATTTTCTAACGTATGGTGTTCTCCGGTCACCTCATTTGATAACTACATATAATATATTATATTTGTTGACCACTTTACAAAATACATATGGCTTTATCCTTTGAAACGCAAATCTGATTCTCTTTCTACATTTATAAGATTTCAACAACTCGTTGAAAATTATTTCAATCGGAAAATAAAACAATTATTTTCTGACAATGGTGGGGAATATTTAAAACTTCAACCTCATCTAATCTCTTGTGGCATCTCTCACCTCACATCACCACCTCACACACCGGAGCATAACGGTTACGCAGAACGCCGTCATCGACATATTGCCGAGACCGGCCTTACCTTACTATCTCATGCCAAAATACCAGTCACATTTTGGCCCTTTGCTTTTACAACAGCCGCGTATCTAATAAATAGGCTTCCTACACCCACACTTAATAACTCATCTCCATTCTTTAAATTATTTCATAAACAACCTAATCACACCAAACTTCAAAGCTTTGGTTGTTTATCGTATCCATGACTCTGACCATACTCTCCTCACAAATTACATCATCGAACCATTCCTTGCATTTGTTGGCTACTCTCCCAACTCAAAGTGCTTATTATTCCCTTAATCCACTAACTCATAAAATATATACATCAAGACATGTCATTTTTGTAGAAAATGACTTTCCATTTGAACGGCTCACAAAATCTCAACATACAAACCATCCAAATCTCACTGATTGGGTACCAATATCCATACCCATTTCACTTCCCAACTCTTCAACCAATCCACCACCTTCCGCACATACACCTACGCCAACCAACACTGCCACTTCAAATATCTCTCCCACCACAGATGTTACTCCCATACAACCCAGTTCTAATCCAACCACTAATACTCCCACGCCCACCGAACTCTCCTGATCCTCCCCATCACCTCCGCCCATGGCTCCCACAAATGAGCTTCCACAGTCTTCATCATCACACTGTTGACAGTTTGACACATCCCTTCCCAAACCAAGTACTCGTTCCAACATAAACCCAACTCTAGATATCAACTAAATTTCAAACGGGGATAACAAAAAAAAGCATATTCGCAGTGCCGGTCAATGACATGAAACAAGCATGCATCGACTATCCAACCCCACATCATATATAACTCTTCAAGTTCAAATAAAGTTCAAGAATTTAAGTGCTTGCATTGAACAATGTAAGGTAACGATTATGTATCTACATATAAATTAAGATACGGTTGAGATATATCCCAAGGAATTAATAACTCTTATAATATTTTATATAAACACGAATACCCTTTGAAAAGTTTTGTCAACATTTGCTTCAATAGCTATGAGTACACATTCAAATTCTTCCCAACCAAAAGATTTGTGAATAAGAGATTAAAACTCAATTGAAGTACTGTTACAAAGTTATAAACGAGTCAAATTGGTTTAATTTTACTGTATAAAACATCTTTAGAAATCATGTGCAAATAGGTACCAATCGATTAAACGTTGGTTTCTTGATAATTTTAGATGATAATAAGAAGTGTGGCAATAACAAGGTGATTAAGTGTACAACTGTACATAGTCTTGTTTATATTATTTGTGTAGTGAATGTTATCCTATTTCTTTTTTACCATGCAAAGGTTCATTACTTTATGTTTTGATGTTGTTTACACACGAAATTAATTAGTTTTAATTAATATCTTAGATTCCAATACTAGCTATCAGAAACTTGATTTCGGGTGTGTTTTTGCTATTATGTGAGGTTCCACAACGTGTTCCAAACTCCAAGGGTTGTATTCATAAACTCCTATGTGGTGGACATGTTTCCATTGTGGGGTTGGTTTGGATGGAAAGTTTGGATGCAAACTTTGCATCCACAAACCTTGCAATAGACTTCTTGGTGACACCACTCTCACACAGCACATACATAAATACTTATATACATACATACATACATACGTACATATATATATATATATATATATATATATATATATATATATAGGGGATGGGTGTCATTACACAACTGTTAAATTATTTAAGAACTTGAAGGAACAATTGAAACCTAATGTTTTTTATAAAAATTTTTATATGTTAATGTTATGTGAGTGTAGTTTCATCATTTTGTATATCTATATTTACAATTACAATTTTGAAAATTGGTTTTTATACATATCTATGTTTTGTTTTACACATATGCAAATTTGGTAGTACATAAATTTTACACATATGTAAACTTGTAATTAATATATGTAATCAAAATTTTTTGTATAAAATATGATAAAACTACTCTTAAATAATGTTAGTATATAAAAAAAATTAAAAAAATGTTTGATTGTTTAGGGTTTCTAAGAGTTCTTAACTTTTTTAGAGTTCTTAAATGATACAAACCCTATATATATAAATATTGGGGAGGTTTGTTGTGAAAGAAGTGGAAGTTTTTGAAAAGAAATTGAAATATAATATGTTGTTGATGTGCTGGTTTGTAGACGTCTAGCGCGTTGTGGGTGCTCTTAACCATGGCAAGATATTATTTGTGAACTTCTTCCACCTTGTAGTGTCTTATGCAATTATTAATATGTTGAACACCTACCGGATTGCAACAAATTCCATTAAGGGTTCAGTTTTGATCAAAAGCTTTGGCAAAGCACCAAAATATCTACCCTTCCTTTCACGTAAAACACAATTATAGTCTTTAAATTTAAATCTAAATCGTTTCCCGTATTCTCCATTGTGTCTATATCAGTTTTGACTTTTGAGTCTATAGTTCTGGCAGATGATACATTGGGTTGGAGCCATGAACTTATTCAGTTGGTTTCAAAACTTTTGGATGTTGGATTTGTGTAACTCGATTTGAGATTTTTCAGTCCAATTTAGATCATACCTTATCACATAATAAAAGAGTGAGGACCCACACTCGGATTCATTTCTAACACCCCAGTCGAACCCGCAAACGTTCCCAAAACACAATCGACCATCACAAAAAGATACAAAGTTATATTTGTGACGGTAATGAATGCTTTTAGAGATTTAGTTGATCATAAATTGTGAGTGTCAACTGTCAAGTGACAAAACGTAATAGATTTTTTATTTATTATAGATAGATACTTTAAGAAAACTGTTAATTCATTTTTTAATTACTAAATAGTATTATTTCATAAAAGTATTATAAACATTTATTACTTTTATAGTTTTTATTATTAGTGGGAATATTAGCAAATAATATGTATATCATATACAAAAGTAGTTTGTTTTTGTTTTTATTTTTATTTTTTATGATCGACTACTTTATAATCTGACTGCCCCAAATAAATAAAAGTCAGGTAAATAGGTAGAACGGCTTAACCGGAGTTTGGGTTCATCATCAGTTTTAAGGTATTTAGATTGAGCATAATGGAATGGAGGAGAAATGATATGGATCATGGAATGAAATAGCTCGTTACTGTTTATTTGTCATGTTTGGTTAACTTATAGAAATAAAATGAAGTATTATTTTATGTAATTTGGTTGCAAAATAAAACAAATAAAAAAAATGTATGAATGAAATAGACATGTTAAAAATATTCATATCTCAAAATTTTAAAATACAAAAGAAAAAAATTGCAATGCCGATGGTGACGCCGACGATGGTGGTGGTCAGGCAAGGATTGTGATGGTGGCAGTTGTACGGCGGTGACAGTGGTGTGTTGGTGACAGTGGTGGTGGTGACAGAGGTAGTGGTAGTCAGGTGGTGGTGGTCAGGCAACGATAGTGATGGTGGCGGTGGTGGTATAGCGGTGACAGAGGTGATGGTCAGGTGGTGGTGGCGGTGGTTGTCAGGTGGTGTTATCCAAAGAGTAAGGTGCAAGATGAATGAAATGAAAAAAAAGAAGTGAATGTAGGTCCAGCCCAATAATTATGTTGGGCCAAGCAATGACTTATGGCTTCTAAAAAAGTAAGGCTTTCATTTAAAAGTTTTATATTTTTATATATTTTTCTTAACAAATTATAAAATTGACTTGTATATCAATACTATGCAAATGGTAGAGCACTTACTTTACTAGTGAGAGGTAGGGGGTTCAAATCTCACTATCACCAATTTATATGAGAGATATGAAGGATGACCCTGGCTTGTCAGGGTTTGAGTCCTGATCTCAGCTGGTTTTACCGGCTCCCCGCTGTCGTGCCGTTTGGCGGGCATGGGGTCGGGTTTTATCCGGGGAATTCCTCAGTAGGTGGACCGCTAGAGGCCCCGTCCATCCGAAATCGTGGCCGACTCGGGCTACCTTTAGCCATTGGGGGCCGCGTACAAAGTACCCGGCGTTATTTTGTTGGTCGTTCAAATAAAATAAAATCAATACCATGTAAAGGGCCTGGCGGTTACATGCCGTTTGTTTATCCCTCATTTGATCTTGCTGACCCGTGTTAGAGTTTCTTTGAGCACACTTTTCTTCATTTTGTTCCTTATTATTTTAGCTGGCCATTTTTTTCTATACATTTCTCATTCTAGGCTTCTAGCATGTCTTTTTATTGTATTTGTTTTTCATTTGCAATCGGAGCTAAATAATAATATACATATAATACAATATTTGTTTTATAAAAGGTTTTGAACTGTTAGTCCTAAACCTGAATAAATAAGTAGGGTTTATGACAACGAAATTGAAAAAGGCCTCAAACTTCTTCTTTAGTTTGGGTCTTCATAAACGTTGGGCTAATGTGTGAGAAGGAATAGATTTGATTGATGTAATGAAATTCGTTGTGTAATCTTTGATTCTGTTTCATTAACCAACCAAACACCCATTTTTCATTCTCTCACAATGACTCACTCCATTATCCTTCGCATTCTTACCTACCAAAACGCTACTTTAGGAATTTTTTTTTTTTATGTGGGTTACATGAATTCCACATAGACCCAACTCTAATCACCCAAGTTGATGTCTCTTGATTCCAAAGCTACCCTCGTGGAAATTTATCTAATAACAATCACTAAATATAACAATTAACTTTACTCGGAACCCATTTAGTGCGACATATAAATCAGTTGTCAGTAACCCGCTATTACCCAAGCTCCTATCTTAAATACTCCACTAAGATGGACATTCCAGATTGTCCAATCCCTTCCTCTTCGAAACCAATATTTGGACCTTTAATACTAAAGCTTAACAATCCTTTAGTTCCTGTTGTTATTTCCACCATCGAATCCTTAAAGCTTTCCCATTTATCCAAGATAACCTATCACAAATAAGCACATCATTATTTGTTTCTACGGAAAACAAAGTAGGAAATCTTAATTTTTAAGGGGTCTTCCCCGACCCAATCAAAACGTCGTTTTGACCCATTTCTACAAATGAACAGATCAACGTTCGTTGATATTCAGACTATATTTTGATTCTAATTGTTCGAGTTTACCAATGCAGTTCCATGTACCTCCTAGACTTGATTCACCATAACGCATCCCCATGTTCAACAACCATTGTGTAGGGTCGGGATCGTTTTTACCCATAACGAGGTTTTATCGTTTTTGTAGTCTGACCATAATTTTTCTAAGAGAGTCGTATTTGTAGCATGCAAACTACCTACTTTAACCCATCATGATCTTTTGCAGGGAATTCTCTTCTACAATACCCAACTAATTTTATCATTCTCATTGTTACCACCACAGAAAAATCTTCTTCTTTCGCTCTCCATAAGTTTAAAACTTTTACATGTGGAAAGGGGAGAAGTAATACGGACCCAAACTACCTAATGCCGACTTAACCGTTTTTGTTGTTTTGACCACTTTAATATTTTTTTGTAGTTTGATGCAGTGGCGGATCCAGGATTTTTTTTCCATGGGTTCACCATTTTTCAGATTTCAAATTACCTTAACCAAACCTTAAGTTTTCGGGACGGTCGGGTCAGGTCAAAGAGAATTATAAAATACTATATCATAATAAAAACTAAAGAAGTACTCAAATATGGGATTTAGTCGTTCAGTCATTCAAGTTTTTGCCACAAGTACACAACTAAACGAAAACTTAGTCAAGTGCTAAAAAGTTAAGAGACTAAATCACAATGCCGTCCTGATTTCGTGAGGAACGGCTATGGGACTAGGGGATTATAACATTTTGTGAAAGTAAGTGATAATGTGATATTATTCGTGTTTGGTATACCGGGTTCTTCATATATCTGACAATTCATGAAAGTGGTTTAAGTGATATAATTTGTGTTTGGTATTCCAGGTTCTTCATATATCTACATTACATTCTTTGAATATTACCTCTACATCCAAACTCTGTCCCATCCACCAACCTTAATATTAGTGACCCTACCACCCGTCTCTTCATCTTCTTTTAAGTTGATATGATAAGGTTGATGATATAACGTTCCAACTCCTTTTAAGATTTCAAATATTTGATCACTAGCTAGTTTGCTGCATCCAGTAAACAATTAGTGAGCAATTACTCGTGAATTACTCAATTGGACCACACATATTGTTCCTTGTTATTTTCATAATTTAAAATAATAATAAAACAATAATGGATAAGTTGTAGGTGCTCTAGCAATACCATTAATTTGATTTGAAACAATTTAGAAGGTTTTGCATCTTAACACTTACAAATAATCAAATAGTCACCAACAGAAGCATATGAGTATAAATATTTTGGCCAATGTTATCCCAAATAACTTAGCCGGCAGTTAAAACCAAGAACTCAAGCGTGTTATCATATTTTGCACAACTGCAGAAGTGGCCACAATCTACTAATTGTATTTTGAAATAACATAACAAAAAACAGTGGTGCTGGTCGCATTCAAAAATAACAAAATCCCTTATGACGCTGACGGGAATTGAACTTGGGTTGTCAAAATAGAGGGGCAAAGACTTTACCAATGCACCAAGGTTAACTCCGTGTATGGATTCACTCAACATTTTTATATGGGTTCATTCCAGTATTTTATATAGGCATCCTATTAAAAATTCGAAACTCAGTGGGTTCCCGTGAACCCGTATCCTACCTACTAAATCCGCCCCTAGTTTGATGACTTGGCGTTCTCTTTTAGAAGCAAAAAAAATGTCTTAGATGTTTCTATTTTACTGTCTGTGCACGAAGTAGTTACACCTATAGGTTGTAGGGTATATATTCTTGTGTACTATATATTATCTATATAGAGTAAACACCAATGTTGGTGCCGCAAGCCTATGATTGGGCCAAGTGGCGGCACTAAATTGGTCTATTAATTTTGTTATTTCTTTTTTATGTTTTTAGTTTTAATACGAGTGGTAATCGACCAAATGCAAACTTTTTTTAGTTTCGGTAGCGTAACTAAAGTAATTGAAGCCGACCGAAACTATAACAAACATGATGGAACGCCCGGGTTTTACCAACATCCGAGTTTTATCGATCGACGCCACCCCATTGGTCCACCTCAATTTTTATACTTTTTTGTTTCTGTTTTATTTTCGACAACGTAACGAGCGTTACCGAGACATATTTTCACGCCGACGCTTGGCCGCACGCCCATGATTGGGCAAAGTGGCGGGACCACAATTAAATTTGTTTTTTTTTTAATTTCGATACCATACAAAACGTAATGGTAACTGACCGAACACAAGTTTACTTTTTTTTTTTGTTTTAGTTTCGATACCGTAACTAACGTAACTAAACCGACCAAAACTATAACACATGATGGAAACACCCGGATTTTACCAACACCCGAGTTTCATCGACCAACGTCACAGGGTTGGTCCACCTCAATTTTTATACGTTTTTTAGTTCCGATATCATAACTAGCGTAACAAAAACTGACCTAATTCACGCATAATTACCGGCTTGACGCTCGGGAACAACAACACTTGGGTTTTACCACCTCCCGGTTTTACCAACCGAATAAATGCCGTTTTAAATATTTAATTTTTTATATGTTATTTGATAAATTTAGTTGGGTTTCAACGCTTGAAGTTTACCAACATTGTCTATACCGTAACGAACATAACCAATAATGACCGAATTCATGTTGACTAATCGTCGTAACGCTCGGGTATTATCAATGGCCGGGAACTAACGGCCCGATTTACCGACCGAATAAAATATGCTAATTTTTTTATGATACGCTATACAAGTACCATATTTCTTTTTGTTTTTAGTTTACACATGTTAATTTGACAACTTTTTTTTAGGTTTAGTTCTGTTACCGTAACGATTATAGCCAATACCGACCGAATTCGCGTTGACACGCCAATACCACACCCGGCTTTTCCAACAATTTTATTTCTTAGGTTTACTTCTGGTACCGTAACGAAGGTAGCCAATACCGACCGAATTCGCGTTGACACGCCGGTACCACACCTGGATTTTCCAACATATTTCACCGCGCAACGAGCGGTTAAATCACTAGTTATAATATAAAAGAGAAGGTTGGCGACGTAATAGTATTATTGGTCCACTTGGTCAAGTGTGATTGGCCAAGTTATTTGCTTTTATGTTTTCTTTTTAATTTGATAATTAAACAATTATTGTGTCAATTCACCGTAGCAACTCCTGAAACAACAATGCTCAGGTTTTATCGACTCTCTGCCGCAACAATCGGGTTTTATCGATCCTTTTGTTTTGGTACTGATACCATAACGAACGTAACCGAAACCGACCGAATCTACGTCAACTCACTTTCGAGATGCTCGAGACCGACTCACTGTCGCAACACTCGGGATCAACTCACAGCCGCAATGCACGGGACTGACAACACTCTGGTTGTGTTCAAGTTATACCTACTAACGTCATTCAATAACACGTGCAACCAAAATCGACCAAATTCGCGTTGACTTACCACCTCAGCGCTTGGGAGTTGGGAAACGCTTGGGTTTTACCTGCCTGACCCGGCGCAACGCGCCGGTTAAAACACTTATATATATAAATAGAAACTTTGGTGTCGCAAGTGGCTTATTGGGGCGTTTGGCGGCACCGTATTGGTCGGTGAGTTTTGTTTTTTTTATTTATTTTTAATTTTTTAGTTCAATAACCATTGTACTCGTAATGGAAACCAATCAAACGTTAACTTTTTTTATTTCAGTTATAGTACCATAGTAAACCTGAATGAAACAGACCGAGCTCACGCAGACTGCGGCCTTATTTAAAGCCCATGACAAAAAAATGCTCGGGTTTTACCAATGCGCAAGTTTACCGATCGACCCCCCTATAATAAATAAATAAATTGGTTGTTGGTCCACCTCAATTTTTATACTTTTTTTTTTCATTTTTAAGTTCCGGTATTACGTAATCAAAACCGATTGAATTCGTGGCAAGTTACTTCCTCAATGCTCGAGACCGACACCGCTTGGGTTTACCACCAACAGGATTTGCCAACCAAATAAACATCATTTTCAATATTTTTGTTTTCTTATATGTTAATGTTTTTATATGTTAATTTGGCGAATTAATTTTTTGGGATTTTACGCTCAAATTCTATCTCGTAACGAACGCAGCTGATACTGACCGAATTTATGTTAACTCATGTAATAACGCTCGAGTTTAACCAACGCCCGGATTTCAACGTTGGGGTTTTGTCAGCTGCCCCGGCGCAACGCGCCGAGTAGAGAAACTAGTGAGTAAATGTGAAACTTGGTGCCACAACTTTGACTTTCTGATAATTCTGAACTCCTATATAGAAATTGTTTTGCCACAGCTAAACTTAAGAGTTGGTTGTTTTGTTGGTTTGTTTGTTTGTGATAAGTTTCTTTCCTGTCAATGCAAGTTCGAATCCCACCAGTAGCTACCTTTGCAAACTTTTTTTCATGCTATGTTCATCTCTTTGGTGGCTTTGTTTTTAAACTTGTGTTCATCTCTTTGGTGGCCTCAACAATTATGAAAACTAACCGAATCCGTGTATTGACGCCGGGTACCGATAACGCTAGGATATTTCCAATATCTTTTTGTTGTTTTATATTGTTTGAGTTTTGGTATCGCATCGAACGTAACGGAGACCGACCGATTTCACGTGGAGTCACGGATTTAACGCTCATGCTTTACCAATTCTGAGTTTTGCTGACATATATCACTCCGTTGGTCCACCTCAACTTTTATAAATTTTTTGTTTTAGTTCCGATACTGTAACAAACGTAACCGATATTGATCGAATTTGTGTTGACACACCGTCATAGCGCTAAGGTTTTACCAATGCACGGGTTTTACCAACGTTCGGGCTTTACCGACCGAATGAACATCGTGACGTATACTTTGTTTTTTATGTTTTATAAAGTATATTTATTTTTAGGTTTAGATTCGGTGCTGTAAAGAACGTAGCGAAAACAAATCGAATTTGTGAAAACTTACCACTACAACGCCCGAGTTTTACTGACTGAATTCACCGGGCAACACACGGGTAAATAACTAGTTTTGTGTAAAAATATTTCAGAAGCTTATTGACAATTTATTAAATGGAATTTTGATTATTAAAACTTGATCAAACCGTTAAAAAGCACATGTTCGAAATAGCGCATGAGAAATTATGTGGACTTATCTGTTACATCAGCAAATTTGTCTCTATATCACAAATTCTGTAATGTCAATAAATTTGTCTTTATATGAATATATATATATCACAACTCACAAGACGGCTGATCATGAATTTAAACGTACTCGTGTTTATTTTTTGTGTAAATGGATTTTAGACTAGAAATACTAAATTAGTGAGGGGTTATTCGGACATTTCATTATATGATCTATTATTACGTTATTACAATTAAATATTAAATATAATCTATATAAGTACTCACAATGGTTCATATGAAAGACAACAAAAGAGAATATTATAAATAATGCAACTTTACTATCGGATTGTTTTGTTGCGGATATAAAGGCGAATTCGTTTCTATAGATTAGAAATAGAGGGAAGGTTAACTCATTAGTTTAAGAAGATCGGCCAAGTTGGTGTAAAAGAGAGAGTTTTCTAAGAAGAAAATGAATAAATCTATGTCATTGGATTTAAGATTTAGTGGTTAAGATTGTTAGTTTTTAAAATGTCCAATAGTTTCCAAGGATCTAGGATTTAGGGTCCATAGTTTTCAAACTTCAAATTTTATGCTCTTCTTATTATTATTAGGAAACTATTTCTTTTTATTAGAATCCTTTTCTATATATATATATGGTTTGCTAATTGAGAACTTTAAGAAGCATTTTGGACCAATAAAAACACAATTAAAAATATATTTAAAAAAATCATAAACAAAAAATAACAATAATTTTAAAAAGGTAAAAAAACCAAAATTCTTATATTTCATTCCGATTTCGTTAAAAAAAACGTCATATTTTACACATATGTATAATTTTATTTAATATTTAGTTACGTAATATACACATATGTACAGTATCATTTATCTTAAATTATACATACGTGTATAAAAAACATGTAAATGTACATATATGTATATATTATACATATGTGTATATAATTTAGCTAAACCGAGTTTTGTTTTTGTTTTTGTTTTTTATAAAAAAGGGATGATAAAATAAGAATTTTGGTTTTTTTACTTTTTTCATTTTTGTGTTTTTTTTTATTTTATGATTTTTTTTTATTTTTGAATTTTTTTCTCATAGTTCTCAATTTCAAAAAAGTTCTCTCATGATCCTGATCATATATATATATATATATATATATATAAGTTTTTTCTCAAATAAATAAAGCATGATCATTTTCAATTAATAAAACATAGTCATTGACAAACAGTCGAGAACATAATATCATACTATAAAATCATTAATTTCGTGCATTCTATATCAAAGTAGCAATATTGTTGCGAACATGTTTCATCTCATTCATTGTTCCTTCAAATAGACCGTCGATGCTTGTGTCATGGTTACGAGCATCATGCAGTTCATCTCGTGGTATATAGTTTGGATGTTGTTCCATTGTAGTAAACATGATATCTTCTTCAAAATTACGTATATAGCTATGCAATGCAAATGTAGCCATGATAACTTCAATTTGTGTTTGCACGCTATACTTGGGCATTGTATCAAGTATCTTAAATCGTTTCTTCAAAATTCCAAATGACCTCTCAATATAACTTCGTAAAGATGAATGTGAACGGTTAAAAGCTTCTTGCGTATTATTCGGGGGCTCTATTTGAAATTGAGATTGATGGTATCTTGTCTTGGAATATGGAAGAAAGTATCCTTTTCTGCCTGGATATCCTTTATCAACCAAATAATACCTACCTGATAAAGGAGTTGAAAAACAAAAGGCGTTAGAATTTATTTACAGTAACATGAAACAATTTCAAATATATGTGTAAACAATTCAAAATATTACCTTCAGGTGGGTGTAAGAAGTTAAATTTACTATTTTGGGTCGCGTTAATGAAAACACGCGTGTCATGTGCGGATCCCTCCCATCTAATCGATACAAATGTGAAACACATATCGAAATCACATGTTGCCATTACGTTGAAAGTTGGTACCCCTTTTCTACCAATATAAGGTAGTTGTTGACTCTCTGGGTTGCATGCCCCTATGTGTGTACCATCAATACATCCAATACAATCCTAAATATAATTTGAACATTAGTTAAGTAATAAAGTACACTAATAGGGATGACATTAATTAATTCAATACCTTGAAATATGGCATGTATCTTTTGTCGTTCAAGATTTGAGATGGTACAAGTTAAAAGTTGGATCTTTTGGTCTTATAATGCCACGTGCTAGACCTTGAAAATCTTTACCTCTACTAGCTATTGCCTCTAGAACTTCATGAAATACTCTACTAATAGTCTCCCCGGAATGTTGAAAACGCTCCCCAACATCCCTATTAGATAAACCCAATGCCAATGTATACAAAAATATCCCCACCTTCTCATAAGTTGACATTCTATCACTCGACTGCAATCCATAGTTTGATTCGAGCTCTCTACATAATTTCATAAACACACTTGGATGCATTCTGAATGCATTTACACATCGTATAGGATTTCCATTTAAAACTTCCATCATCCAAGCCTGCCCCGTTTGAGGTGATGTCATGCATGGTTCCTTGTATATATGCTTATAATAGTATGCAGCAACTAAATCACTTGTATAGGTTGAATCCAACAAAAAAATTATAACAATGCAATTTGTGCTTCTTCTTGCGTGTTTCGTTATTCATAATAACCCTAATAATAATAAATTCAATATCAGCTTAACATATAAACACATAACTAGCTAAAATATAAACACATAAATAGCTTAACATATAAAGACGTAAATAATATTCTCAAATAAATAAAATTAAGTTAAAAAGATATCAAATAACTACAATATAGTCATGCCACTAAAACATAAGGTAAAAAACAATAAATCAATCCAAAAACAATAAAGTTCAAACAAATATAGACAATAATGTCTTTGTAACATGTCCTCAAAGAAAACTTTAGTTGGTGAGCCTTTGCTTTCGTTGCAGCCACGCTAACCTACTATGATCATGTCACACATTTATAAACATTTCTCTTTTCACGGGATCTTCAAATAAAACCATTGCAAAGAACCACAAGTCTTCATCTTCTCTCATTAATCCTGCATCTACCATAAGGTTAAGCACACCTATAGCAACTTCAATATTAAACTTAGTACCTTGACTGAGTTTGGAAGAATCTGACTCTAATATTTCTAGAGCAGGTTGTTGATTCATATTACTTTGAGTTAAATGATCTTTAAGCATTGAAGCTCCCAATGAGTCTCTTCCTTTACATTTCATCTTAACTGGTTTAGGCTTAGTGTTTACTTTAGTAGGCTTCTCAAAATTTTTTACAACCTCACTTGGGCTTGATGTTGATGCACCACGTTGACATACTTCATTCAAAAAGTCACCCAACAAATTATTTTCTAGAGTTTCCAAGTTTTCTAGATTAGAAAGTGTATCCTTGTATACTTGATAAGTATTTGCATTACCACATCCCTCATCATTGTCGTCCTCAAGGTTCTCAACATGCACTTCACTGAATGTCGTTGGATCCATAGAAGGTGCCACACAATTTTCCTCACAAGCAACCGCATCTCCAAATAACCGATCCCACTCTTCTTGTAGTTGTATAGATGGTTGATAATTTTAAATTGCTAGAACTTTCGAGTTTTCCTACATAATATAATGGTGAATCGTTAGTTATCATTATGAATGAAATATTATACGGTATTTAAATTTATAAATGAGTTATATAACGTCACATGGATTTTTTTTATTTTCCACCATTCATCAAAACAATTAAGCTGCCTTGTACTTTCATTCCAACCTAGACCAATCTCTTCATTCTTAAGTGACTTCCAAAGGTTGTACTCTTTTCTCATACCCGTCATACTTGTTCTTCATAGCTTTGTCACTGATGAATTTATGATTTATAACTTTTTCAAACTCTGGCTGAAAAGAAACCCATTTGAATGAGGAAGTTCGACCATGCTTCGTGATATATTTGTTTAAGAACCGACATAATTCTAATACCATTTCTTTTGTCCAATTTTCTCTTTTCCCTTTCTATTTTTTGAAATCCATCAACTTTAACATCACTAAAATTAACAAAACTATGATCGTGGCATCTGGTTATTATTGTAGTGGAAGTTAAAAACACAAGAGAGTTGGCTTCCTCCAGTGGAGGACCGCATTTTGGGGACCTCCAATGGAGGTTGGCTTCCTTCCCTATGCGTTGCGGAGGCTTAGGAATTTTCTCGGCTGAGGATGTCTCCGCATATGCATTTGTGGCTTCCAGGTCTCAGTCGTGGAAATTGCAAGACCACGTCCTGCGAAACCCTGGTGTTACGGGGGTAGATCCTGACTACTCTTTTGCACTTGGTAATATTGGAACAACTCTCCCGAACCTTGATATAGACGGTTTTACTGATAAGGAGACCGCCCCCAAGAAACCTCAACAAACCTTGGCGAGTGCTCTTTATGGTAAACACGTACATGATTTGGAGGAGTGATTCGATATGACCCCGAGACAAAAGGCAGTTTTAGCTTGTCTCAAGGGGGCTCATGCCCATGATTTTTTGACTGTTGTGCCCATTGAAGGTATTGGGCAACGGATGTCGGCAGTTGAATACAGAGCCATCCTTAAATACCGGCTTATGATTCCCCTTTTCCCTCTAGATGAATTATGCCCCATTTGTAAAAAAGCTTGTTTGGATAGATTCGGTGAGCATGCCCTCCACTGTAAGGAATTGCCGGGATTCAAGTATCGTCATGACTGGGTTAGAGATGTGTTATGGGATGTGCTTAGACGTGCCGGTATCTCAGCCAAGAAAGAGGCACCTGTTAACTTTTTGACTGATCCGCGTGAGGGAAGATCTACCCTGCGTCCTGCGGATGTTCTTGTGTTTGGCTGGGCAGGAGGTAAGCATGCGTGTGTTGACCTCACTGGGGTGTCCTCGTTGGTGGGGCTGAGAGACAGTGGCTTCGTACCGGGACAAGCGGTTTTGAGAGCGGAGTCTAGGAAGGTTGCTAAGCATGAGACATTGTGTTTGGAGAATCAGCACGTGTTCATTCCATTTGCCTTCGACACTTTTGGATCCCTAGCTCCCGAGGCGGTTCGCTTCTTGGAGCGGGTGCAGAAGGTGGTCCACAGTGACTCGCAGAGCCTGAGGAACCAAGGATTTATATTTAGTAGAATAGGCTTTGCGATTCAAAAGGGGATAGCGACGCAGCTTGTTGCTCGCTTACCCATTATCCAGATGTAGTTCGGTTTGTGTTATATATAAAAGGATCAATATTTTCTAAAAAAAAAAAGAGAGTAGATAAGGCAAGTATCAATAAAAATTACCTCTTATTAGTGGAAGTTGATGGAAGATTGTAGTGGTTGTTGGCAGGGTTAACTTTATTGAGGATAACGGCATTGTATTTTTGTTGAGATGAAGGTTATTTAGGTAATATAAATCATAAAAACTTGTAGCTTTTATTAAACGCTAGTAGTATGAGCGTTCTAATTAGGAGTTTTTTCTTATAACCTAAAAGCTTCAAGCCCATATAACCAAACAAGGCTTTATATAAATTAAAAGCTTTTTTCTTAAAAGCTTGAATTTATAAGCTTCTAAAATCTCCTTGCCAAACATACCTCATATGCTCTGTGTCTAGGTTCTCTAACATCTTGTTAGTGAACGCTTTTTTTGTTTGCAGTCGCTAAAAAAGATATTTAATATATTTATGTGGACTTTATTTAATAATTTAATAATGTGATAATCGATAAAAAGTCAATGAAAGGTAAGTTATGTATCAAGTTAGTTATCCTCAAGCATGGTGTTTAATAAATTGGTAAATGACACTTGTGGGGTAAATTTAACTATTATTACAAACAAATATATCCTGAATATTCATGTGTGGGTATGGAAGGGAGGGTTGGCAATTTGGCATTATGGATTGGGGTAAAAGAATTGCAAGAAGCAAAAAAGTCGACATAGGAGCCCTTAAAAAGAATTTCATCTCCAAACTCGAGTTAGAAGATATAAGTTATGAACTCTATTGGCGATAAAAGGGTTTTTGAACTCATATGTAGTCTAGAGTCTCTAAATTGGACACTCTTAACATGTTAGAAATTCGAAAGAACGATTACATATATATCCGATTTGTGTGTGTACTGTGTATGCATGTATGATATTTTTAGTGTAAATAGGCAATTGGGACTTATAAATTATAGTGGTTCATGTCTAATTTAATTAATGCCATTGCCTTGTTTATGATACAAATGTTAAAAAGTGTGTTAAATGTCTAAATACAAAACTACTTGTAAGCAAATTCCCCATGAACAACTCAACCAATGCTCTAATGGCAAAAATACAATAGAAGATCTGATTTCGATCGTACCAAATGACTATGGATTGACCTTTAGAAGCATTGTTGTAAATATAAATACTCCATAAAAATGGGAGTCCATGTTCAATACGGTAACAAAGTCATGCCTCGAACATCTCAGTTAAATTTCAAACGAGTCTAACAATAAACAGCGTACTGGCAGAGTGGCAGTTGATGACATGAAACAAGCATGCATCGACTATCCACCCCCAAAAAATAACTCTTCAAGTTAATATAAATGTCCAAGATTTAAGTACGTGTTTGCACTCAACAATGTTAAAGCAACGATTCCATATAATATAAACTAGGAAAATTCCCGGCGCGTTGCGCCGGGTTGATGTTATTGACAGTCGTACTAGTATAACTTATCAAATTGTGCAGTGCGTCTGCGAGTCGAGGTGAATTTAGTCGGTGTCGGGTTACGAATCCAGTAATAAACTCCCACAAAAAACACTTTGTTAACGCAAAAATACAACAAATTAACATAACAAAACACGCATTGCGGTTATGAACCGATAACACTTCGGTTGATATCTGGTTACGCCGCAAAAAATAAAGCAAATCATAAATTCGTCCACACCCAAATACAACAATTTAACATAAATAAAATATAAAACAATGTGGTGAAATATAAACACGCGCGTTATAGTTGTAAATTGATACGAATTCGTTGATTCTGGAATCGAGGGATAAAAAAAGTGATCAAAAACCCGCCATGGCATTTGCGAACTAACGTGAATTCAGTCAGAATCGATGTTGTCGGAACTAAATCGTACACAGAAAACCATGCGTTGTGGTGGTGAACCGATACGAATTTGGTTGGTATCTGATTACGACATTGAAACTAAAGCAATAAGTTCATTCGTCCACACTCAAAATACAACAAATTGACATATTTACATAAAAAGGATCGTGGCGACAACCAAAAATATATGCACGTTGTGGCTGTGATCTAACGCAAATTCTTTAAGAATTGATGGACTAAAAAACCTCGCAGGGAAAATAACCTTAAGTTGCGAACCGACATGAATTTGACCGGATTCATTTGACGGTATCAACAGTTATTTAACCGGTATTTTATGACAGGGAACCGACACGAATTTAGAAACGAAAAACAAATAAAAAGCAAATTGAAAGGCCGACCAACCACGTAAGATTACATGGACCAATCACGTTGTTGCGTCGCCGAAAAACGAAAAACAACTAAAAAGCAAACTGAAAGGCCGACCAACCACGCAAGATTACATGGATCAGTTACTTTGCCGCGTCGCCGAAATTCTTATTTATTATATATAATAATAACATATGTGATGTATTCATGTTTTTGATACAATCCATAAAACTTGAAATAAAAATAGCTAGTATGTTTGCTTAGGCTGGTAAAAACACATGGGGATATAAGAGTATTATTGCTATATATAAAATGGACTAAAATTAACATATGAAACATGTAATGTAGCTTTAGGTTTACTATTATATATAGTATAATTGATCAAGATAAGGTTGAGAGTGTTGGAATATCGTATGCCCGAGACACGTAATTAGGTTAATGTGGCTAGTTGTGTTTGATCCAAGTCGGGTCATACCCAATAACGAGTTAGACACACACCAATTATGTATTTGTTGAGATATGATCTATAAAACAAATACAGAACACGACACATTCAGAAATCGGGTTTCTGAATATTTACTTGAAAGTGTTAGATAAATTAATTGGTTAATTTATTTATTCAAATAATTATTATTGGAATGATTATTTAACTATGTATTCTTTTATAAAATGGTTTATAAAAGATGGGGTGTTTATATATTTTATAAAATATAAAATATAAAATATAAAATAAAAAAAAAAAAAAAAGAAAAGGTTATAATTGGGGCCGGTTTTGGGTGGGCCCCACACCCCATGTCTTGGTCAATATCATGTCATGGAAAAGGTTGAGTATGGGTAACTTAACCTAACATCATGGGCATATGAATGATGATAATAAATAATGATCAAGATACACCAAATACCAAATACTTTTCAAGTAACCAAACACAACTCTTCCTTTCTTTCTTTCTTGCTTGTTTACGGCCAAAAGAAAAGGAAGGGCTCGGGTCTCGTTTTTTTTCGTGTTCAAGCTTCCTAGCATAGCTCGGTGTGTGTTGGAGGCTCGGGGTATATTCCGTTTGAGGGTTTTCCTTTGAAAGTCTAGCATTCACATCATCATCTTCTTCAACCATATACTAAACTCTTAAAGGGTTAAGAATGTAAGTGTTTACAAGCTTGATAGTTTAGCTTTTCCGTATCATTTGATCCTTGCTTCGGGTTTCTAGTAAATAGATTATTGGTAATCTTATAACATGAATAAACTAGGTTATTCATGAACATATACATATATAAACACATGGATACATATGTTTACTTTGTAAATATCACGCTTCCGCCTTAATTGTGACTAGTTAAATGGTTAACTAAGCTTGTTAATTTCATAGAAACCCAACAAATGGCATCAAGAGCCGGGATACGGGAAACTAAGCTTCGGGTTCTCGGTTTTATTTTTTCCCCTTGAAAGATTTTATACAAAAAAAAAATTAACATGCATGAATTTTTCTTTGTATTTAATCTTGTTATTGTTTTTGGCTTTGTTCAAAAAAAAAAAAATTTTAAAAAAAAAAAAAATAAAACCGAGTATATGGGCCGAAGCCCAAATCGGGTGATTTTGGGCCGAAGCCCACTTGGATATGGTTATTGGGCTAACCGGACATAAAAGGCTATATGGGCCGAAGCCCATTTTTGGTTAAATGGGCCGAGCCCATGAGTTTTTTTAATTGGGCCGAAGCCCATGTGTTGTGCACATGTGGGCCGAAGCCCATAATCTAGTTATTGGGTCAAGCCCAAATGGGTTGGGCTAGGTCCGATAAAGTCAAGGGGTTTTGGAACGGGTTCCTAAAACATAACGGGTTATGTTTGTTAATACTAGACCGAGCCGTAGACCAAGTGGATGTTTGTTTGTGGTTGATGTTGTGATTGTAGTTAATTATTCAAGTTTCGGTTTGTAATAATTAATTAGGGGCAATTTTGTAATTTTGTAATTATTTATTCATATGGGTATGTAATAAATAGGTTATTTGTAATATCTTTATTTTATAGAAAAATGTATTAGGACATTTGTTTTGTAAAATAAAGAAGATTGCAAAATTGAAAGTTTGGGCCTAATTGGGCCGGGTATGGTGATAATGGGTCTCACAAGCCCATTAAGGGATTCAAGCCCAAAAGGACCTAAGCCCACCAATTGAGCCCAAATGGAAGCTTATGGAAGCTAAGGCCCAAGTTCAAGCCCAGTGGATCACAACGGGGTTGAAGAAGATGCTCGAAGCATTTGGATGCGGGATCGAGTGGGAGCTACAACATCCATGTGTCATGTGTCCCTTAGGATCGGACCTAAGATACACACTTGTTTCGGCTAACAAGTGTGGTCTAACTTAGTGGCTCGTGTCTAGTATAATTGTGTATGCTTGTTAATTAATTGATTGTTTGATTGTGTGGTTGTTAGATATTAGGATATCAACTTCGTCACATAGAATTAATTAACAAAGCATAAAACGGGTTCTAATAATTATCGGTAATTACGTGACACATAGTCTAATAAAATGGATTTATTAACTAGCCGTCTCACGCCCATAATAAAATGGCTTTATTATAAATTAGAATTTTGAAAAATGGTTTCAAAATATCATGTTACTAAATGCATGTTAGAACATGATTTAAAGTTTTACAACTAGAATTATTAAAACTAAAAATCCCTTTTAAAATTAAGGATAATAAGTTAAACACCATCCTTTTGTATAACGCTTAACATATTAGTAAGCTCTTAGTGGGAAAAAGGTCACCTAACCGCGTAGAGTAAATTAATATGTTGAGGTAATATTGGCATATAAATGGGAAAAAGGTCACCTAACCGTTTGTATGTTAATATTACAAGTTGATACAAGTAGGACGACTTAAATTAGAACCATGTGAAGAGGGTCACCCAAGCATGGGGTCTAATAGGTGTTGATGGGATAAACATGCCGACACGAAATATGATTTCGAACCGGTCCCATAAACTCTAGAAGTTGCAAAAGGGTTTGCAATTGTTATGAATAACTACCTTGATAAACCGACAATGGGAAAAAGGTCACCTAACCGGAGTCGGGTTTATCGTTGGATTCTAGATTTTAATTATTAATTATATTTGGTATATATATATAAAAGGGTATTAATAATTAAAAAGGTAAAACACTAAAATGAACTTAATTAAAATTCTGCAGATGGCCGCACACGTCGACGACAACATAATCCCTAACGTCCAAAATGTCTCTCTCCGATCTATTCTCGCTAAAGACCGTCTTAACCACAATAACTTTTCGGATTGGTTCCGAAATTTAAGGATTGTTCTAAAACAAGAAAAATTATATCATGTTTTGGAAACACCTATCCCCGAAGAACCGGAAGAGGGTAGTGAGGTCGAATATATGAATTGGGTCAAACTCACGGAAGATTCCATTCAAGTGTCATGCCTCATGTTGGCGACTATGGTTCCCGAAATCCAAAAGGATTTCGAAAACCATAATGCGTACGACATGATTACTCAACTTAAGGAAATGTTCCTTAAGCAATCAAGAGTTGAAAGGTTCGAAACGGTTCGAGCCTTGCATGCATGTAGAATGGATGATAATCAACCAGTTTCAACTTATGTACTTAAGATGAAAAGTTACATTGATCGCCTCGCCAAGCTCAATTGTCCCATCTCAAAAGAGTTAGCAACGGATTTGATCCTTAACTCTTTGTCGAAAAGGTTCGACACTTTCGTATTAAATTATAACATGAACGGGTGGGACAAAACCATTGGAGAACTTCACTCAATGCTTAAAACAGCCGAGGCGAGCATGGGCAAAAGGGTTTTACCCATGTTTGCGATCAATGAAGGTAGATCCAAGAATCGATCTCAACCCAATCTTAAGGCTAAGGTAGCCAAAAGAAAGGGTCCTCCTATGCATCTTAAGGGTAAGGGCAAATCACCGGTTATGGCAAAGAAACAAAAGGTTATGGAACCGAGGGGTCATAAGGATGATCCTTGTTTTGGTTGTGGGGAGACCGGACACTGGAAACGCAATTGCCCGGTCTACCTAAAAGAGCTAAAAGACAAGAGGAATGCGGCGCATACCTCGGGTAATGTCTTTATGATTAATGTTGAGCTAAATCTTATTTCTTCTAACACATGGGTATTGGATACCGGATGTGGAACTCATATTTGCAATTGGTTGCAGGGGTTCAAAAAGAATGAAGACTTAAAGAAGGGCGAAGTGAATCTTTTCATGGGCAACGGTGCAAGGGTGCACGTGGTCGCTAGAGGAGACTTCACTTTATCGCTTCCAAGTGGTTTGGAAGTTGTTTTGAGAAATGTTTTGTATGCTCCTAGTTTGACTAGGAACATTATTTCTGTGCACCTTCTTAGACAATGTAATTTTGATTTTAAATTTGTAAGATCAGAAATGCATGTATCATCTAATGGTATCTTTTATTTTAAAGCTGTACCAAACAACGGTATTTATGAATTGGTTCATGATAATACCTTAAATAGCTCATTATATCAAACTTCTACTAAAAGACTCAAAAAGGATTTGAGTGATTCCTACATTTGGCATTGTCGCCTTGGACACATAAACAAGAATCGTATAAATACTCTCCAAAAGAAAGGTCTTTTGAAAACAAACGAGTTAGGTTCGTTTGATGAGTGTGAATCTTGTATTCAAGGCAAGATGACCAAAGAGCCTTTCAAAGGTACAAATGAAAGGGCTAAGGATTTGTTAGGTATAATACATACGGATGTATGCGGACCTTTCAAGCCAACTAGTAGGAATAGTGAAAGGTACTTCATTACCTTTACCGACGATTTTAGTCGATATGGGTATGTTTATCTAATGAAACACAAACATGAAGCCTTTGAAATGTTCAAAGAATTTCAAAATGAAGTACAAAATCAGCTCGACCGAACAATCAAGGTACTCCGCTCCGATAGAGGAGGCGAATACCTAAGTGAAGCTTTTCAAAGTCATCTTAGAGATTGTGGGATTATTTCACAGCTCACTCCTCCTGGAACTCCTCAACATAACGGAGTATCCGAAAGGAGGAATCGAACACTGTTGGACATGGTTCGATCAATGATGGCACGAAGCTCACTACCGCCATCATTTTGGGGATATGCGCTACTCACAGCGGCTCGTATTTTGAATATGGCCCCGACCAAAAAGGTGGATCGAATACCCTATGAAGTGTGGCATGGAAAGGTTCCATCCTTTTCATATTTAAGGGTATGGGGATGCATAGTTTATGTTAAACGTGACACCCCAAATAAACTTGAGGCTCGATCCATCAGGTGTATCTTCATAGGATACCCAAAGGATGATATAGGATATATATTCTATGATCCTAGTGAACAAAAAGTGTTTGTTTCACGCAAAGGATACTTCTTAGAAACTAGGTTCCTTATGGAAGGACCTAGTGAAAAGAGAGTGGAACTTGAAGAGGTTCAAGAATCACTGGATGATACACAGTTGGTCGATACTAGCTTTCAACACGAGGATGTTGAAGATGATCAAATGGTTGATCATACACACGTTGCTCGCAGATCTAATAGGATTAGTCGACCTCCCAAGAAATATGGATTTCTTGTGGATGATTGCTACTTGGTCGATTCGGATGAACCGATCTCCTACAAAGATGCTATGTCACAACCTGATTGTGACAAGTGGCTTGAAGCCATGAGCGCCGAGATGCAATCCATGCACGATAATCAAGTTTGGGAATTGGTTGATCGTCCACTTAACTCCAAACTGGTTGGATGTAAGTGGGTCTTCAAAAGGAAGACCGATATGCATGGAAATTTAGATACTTACAAAGCACGACTTGTAGCAAAAGGTTTCACGCAAACTCAAGGGATTGATTATGATGAAACCTTCTCGCCGGTCGCGATGCTTAAGTCGATCAGGATATTATTTGCCATTGCAGCTCATTTTGATTATGAGATATGGCAAATGGATGTCAAGACCGCTTTTCTAAATGGATATCTTGAGGAAGATGTCCATATGGTTCAGCCTGAAGGTTTTGTCGATCCATCTAATCCTGATAAAGTTTGTAAGTTAAAGAAATCAATCTACGGGTTGAAACAAGCATCACGGATGTGGAATCATCGTTTTAATGAAGAAATCAAAGCGTTTGGTTTCGTCCAAAACGGTGATGAGGCGTGTGTGTATAAATGGGCTAGTGGGAGTATAATCATTTTCCTTATTTTGTATGTCGATGATATACTTTTATTTGGAAATGATATACCAAGTATGGAAAACGTAAAAACATGGTTAAGTAGTCGTTTCTCAATTAAGGATCTTGGAGAAGCGACATATATCTTGGGAATAAAGGTCTATAGGGATAGACAAAGGAAATTGATCGGACTCAATCAAAGTGCGTACATTGATAAAATCCTGAAAAGGTTCAGGATGGAAAACTCTAAGAAAGGTTTGGTACCTATTCCTAGAGGAACCGTGTTGAGCTCATCCCAAAGTCCTAGCTCTAAGGAAGAGCAGGATAGGATGAAGCATGTTCCTTATGCTTCGGCAATAGGATCTATTATGTATGCAATGATGTGCACCAGACCGGACGTCTCGTATGCTTTAAGCATAACGAGTAGATACCAGCACAACCCAGGTGACAGTCATTGGATGGCTGTCAAGAATATATTAAAATACCTTAGAAGGACTAAGGATATGTTTTTAATATATGGGTCTGGTGAGGAGGAACTCGTCGTAAAGGGTTACGTGGATGCGAGTTTCCAAACTGACCGAGATGATTCTCGGTCACAGTCGGGATATGTCTTCATTTTGAATGGAGGCGCTGTCTCTTGGAAGAGTTCGAAGCAGGATGTTGTCGCGTTATCCACTACAGAATCTGAGTACATTGCCGCTTCAATGGCAGCCCAAGAGGCTGCATGGATGAAAAAGTTCATCATGGATCTAGGGATTGTCTCTTCCATTCAGGAGCCCCTAGAAATATTCTGTGACAATGAGGGTGCTATTGCACAGATCAAGGAGCCTCGTGCTCATCAGAAAACGAGGCACATTGAGCGCAGATTCAACTACATAAGGGATGAAGTTGAAAAGAGAAAGATATGTATTCATAAAGTTCATACCGATCAAAATATTGCGGACCCACTCACGAAGCTCCTCGATAGGCCAAAGCATGAGGGTCATGTTTGTGCATTAGGACTTCGGTATTCTAGTGAGTGGATTTAATCTGTATTTAGTGTTTGTAAAAGAACGAATGTAATGGGTATCTCATGAAAATTAATTATGTTTAATTATTCAATGAGTTATGTTCTATATTTGCATGTTTAATCCATGAATGACTTATGTTGTTCTAAACGTCCGTAGTCGATCATGCTTGTGGGAACAAGTATGAAGGTAAGACTATTATGAACCCGGATTGGTTGATATTCATGTGATGAATATAAGGCATAGGTTTGCCACCAAGGTTCATAGATATTTGTGGGATACAAATATTGGACATGATCCGCTCTCAAGGATCACTGCATAGAGTTAGTGCAACTGATCATAAGTAATCCTTGAGTAAAGGCGAGTATCATTGTGTCCTTTGACCTGAGATGCATATTGGATCTGGTCTTTTCATCAAGTCTGATAACTTGACTCTCTTCTTTGTTTTTCGGTAACACGATGACGTAAAAAGAAAGAGCTCAGATATCATACGAGATGTCAACAAGGATGTATGCAGTCAAGATGGGATTTGTTCCTCTTATGTGTTGAGAGTTTAGATGTCTAAGGCCTGTTAAGTTAAATCAATGAGAGAATGATCAATCTGTGTCTCTTCGATTTGACAGGACATCTAGTAACAAAGGGATGTAATGATAAGACTTACCTATGTCATATCAAGTATGGACTTGAAGGGGATGATGTTATTGAATGGCACTTAGTCAAACACACTAGGGATGGTGAACTGTTGTTAGGCGGTATTCACCATTAGCGTTAACTACCTATGAGTCTCGTGCAAGTGGGAGATTGTTGGAATATCGTATGCCCGAGACACGTAATTAGGTTAATGTGGCTAGTTGTGTTTGATCCAAGTCGGGTCATACCCAATAACGAGTTAGACACACACCAATTATGTATTTGTTGAGATATGATCTATAAAACAAATACAGAACACGACACATTCAGAAATCGGGTTTCTGAATATTTACTTGAAAGTGTTAGATAAATTAATTGGTTAATTTATTTATTCAAATAATTATTATTGGAATGATTATTTAACTATGTATTCTTTTATAAAATGGTTTATAAAAGATGGGGTGTTTATATATTTTATAAAATATAAAATATAAAATATAAAATAAAAAAAAAAAAAAAAGAAAAGGTTATAATTGGGGCCGGTTTTGGGTGGGCCCCACACCCCATGTCTTGGTCAATATCATGTCATGGAAAAGGTTGAGTATGGGTAACTTAACCTAACATCATGGGCATATGAATGATGATAATAAATAATGATCAAGATACACCAAATACCAAATACTTTTCAAGTAACCAAACACAACTCTTCCTTTCTTTCTTTCTTGCTTGTTTACGGCCAAAAGAAAAGGAAGGGCTCGGGTCTCGTTTTTTTTCGTGTTCAAGCTTCCTAGCATAGCTCGGTGTGTGTTGGAGGCTCGGGGTATATTCCGTTTGAGGGTTTTCCTTTGAAAGTCTAGCATTCACATCATCATCTTCTTCAACCATATACTAAACTCTTAAAGGGTTAAGAATGTAAGTGTTTACAAGCTTGATAGTTTAGCTTTTCCGTATCATTTGATCCTTGCTTCGGGTTTCTAGTAAATAGATTATTGGTAATCTTATAACATGAATAAACTAGGTTATTCATGAACATATACATATATAAACACATGGATACATATGTTTACTTTGTAAATATCACGCTTCCGCCTTAATTGTGACTAGTTAAATGGTTAACTAAGCTTGTTAATTTCATAGAAACCCAACAGAGAGATATCCCAAGGTCCAAGGATCTAATCACTCTTATACCATTTTATTAAAATACGAAAATGGTTTGAAAAGTTTTGTCAACATTTGGTCTAATAGCTCTGAGTACACAATTCAAATGATTTCTAACCAAAAGATTTGTAAATGCGTGATTAAAACTCAATTGAAGTGTTACAAAGTTATAAATCGGTTTAGTTTAAAAGAAATTCTTTTGAAATCATGTGCAAATAGGTACCAAAATAATCAAACGTTGGTTTTTACATAATTTTAATTAGATGCTAATAAGAAGCGTGGCAGAGGCAAGGTGATTTAAGTGTACATAGTCTTGTTTTTATATTCTATTTTATGTAGTGTATACTATGCTATTTATTTTTACCATGCAAAAGATGTTATTTACATATCATACATATTTTAATAACCTAGATTCCAATACTAGTGTGAATATAAGTTTCTCAAAGTGATTGAGAAACTTGATTTTTTTTTCTATTAATAGAGCGTCCATAATGAACTTCATTCCCGGAAAATAAGAGTGGGCAACTAAACCGGTTAACAGAATCGACCCGATATTCGAATCGAAACCGAACCGGTTTGAAACGGATTATGCAAAAACTGGTTTGGAACCGATTGAAACTGTATGTTTAGAACCAGTTTGTAATTTTCTCCACCAAAACCGATTCCAACCCGGTTAACCGAACCAAAAACGAGCAAAAACCGGTCAAAATTCGAGCTGAAACCGATCGTACATAGTCAAGAAACCGATTTTAACTCGAACCGAATCCGGTTTTGATTTTTGTTGATCAAACCGAACAAGTTTCAACCCAAACCGGTTTTGAACTTTAAACCGATTTGTGCACCTCTACTTCCAAAGGTTTGCTCATGAACTCCTCCTATGTGATGGACTTGTTTCCAACGTGGGGTTGGTTTCGATCCAAATTAAGTTTGCATCCACAAGCCCTGCAACAAACTTCTTGGAGACAGTGACGGCCCAACAATTTTGGTGGCCTAAAACGAATAAAATAATTTAGGCCTTTTTAAAAAAATTCGGCTCGTACTTGTCATATTTTTATTTAGTCTGCTTCACAATAAGTTAAATATAAAACCAAATTAGTTTAATTTCTCTTTAAACACTATATTTTGTAACATAAACTAGTACATTACAATGACATGTTTGTATATTTTTGGAATAAACCTTCAAAAATGTGAATGTGTCATTGTGTTGAAATACGACATGAAAATAACTACACTAAAAGATAATGAAAAACGTTTTATGGATGACACTACACATATTTGACGATTTTAGCACGAGCATTTAGACACATATCGTTTAAATTAGAGAAATATAAATGTTATATCTAATATAATGTTATGTTGAATTTTAATCTTTTATATTCTCCATACAATTTTGGCTGAACTACAACAGTTATTGTTATTAAATAAATCTTTGTTTTAAACAAATGAAATGCATTTGAACTTTGAAGTAGTATAAAAAAGTATTAAATTAATCTTAACAAGAGAAAATTAAATTATAAAATATTGGACAATACCAATATGGCTAATTGTTCCCACCTGAAAAAAAATATAAATGCACCGTATGGAATTGGGTTCGAACTTAGATGATCCAGGTCACAGACAAGTTACCTTTCCAGCAAGGCACAGTTTCATTTTGTGCATTCATAAGCTAAAATTAAGACTTTTATATAAAACTAGTTTTTATCCCTGTATTACGATGATTGTTATATATTGTTTGTTATAATATTTAATTTATTTTTTGAATTTATATATTTTTTATTGTATGAAAGTTAAGAATATACTTATGGTTTGATGATAAATTGTTTTACAAATAAATGAGATATTATAACCCGGTTTAAAAGCTATATGGTTTTGATGATGCCCAAGACCCATTTATTTTTTTACTATAAAATTGTCTTTTTAATTATAAATAATATTTATGAAAGTTAATAATATACTTATAGTTTGATTAAACCCAATACCCGTTTATTTTTATGCTATCAAATTGGTTTCTTAATTTAAATAATATATATATATATATATATATATATATATATATATATCTTTTTTAAAATAAATAAGATATTAATTTTTATTATATCCTATTTTATAGGATTTTTACATCAATAATTTGGTGAGAATAATTTTTAATTTAATGAGATGTTATAACTCGTTTAAGTAATATCTGGGTTTGTTAAGACCCATACCCATGAATTAGGGTCAAATGCATGAGAATCCTCCATTTAAAAATCAAGCAAATCTGATGACTCAAAAAAGGGGGGGGGGGCGACCATATCGCGACACATAGGATTTTTATATCTTCATTTATATATATTATAGATTTATAGTTTGTAACCCATTTGAGCCGGCCCTGCTTGGAGAGACCCCTCTCACGTCACATATATATGCACACATATTATATATAGATAATTTTAATAATTTTAATGGGGTTTGTGGATGTTTTGGTGTGTGAAAGAAAGTGAGTTATTGAGAAAAATTTGGAATATAATAGGAAGTTGATATATCGTTTTGTGGACGTCTAGCGTCATGGACTCGTGCATGCTCCTAACTAGAGGTGCACAAAACCCCGAACCCGGAACCGATTTTTTTAATACCCGAATACGGATAGCGTATGCATTTTGGCATTAAATCCCAAACCCGAACCGGACCCGATTTGTACCCCGTAATACCCGAAAACCCGAACCGGTTTCATACCTGGAACCGGCTTTTTCCAATACCCGAAACCGGGTATTTCAAATACCCTATGTATACCCGAAAAATACCTTAAAAATACCCGAAAATACCCCTAAAAAGTGCAAACTTTTAAAAAATCCAATCTATACCCAAAAAATACCTGGAAAAAAACCAGGAAATAAACTCGTAAATAGGGTTTTTTCAATACCCGATAATAGGGCATTCAAATACACGGTTTTAGAATACCCGGTTCTATACCCGACCCGAACCCGATGCATATGGTATGCTTTTTAGAGACATTACCCGACCCGAACCCGACCCGATTATTACCAATACCCGGTCATACCCGAACCCGGTTCTATACCTGAACCCGGGTATTTAAAAAACCCGATTTGTGCACCTCTACTCTTAAGACCATCCTCTATGGTGGGGGGCGAGCCACGTCAGCGCCACGTAAGCACCGGGAGGCATCGAATCCCTATCCAATAATGCCCCGCTAAGGTAAGGGCGCCCATTATATACATATGTATGTATATGTGTTTGAGAGATAGAGAGAGAGGGCCCCACCATCCAAGCCCCATCCGCGCCCAGCGTCACAACCACCTTGACCACCGACGCCCCACCACCAAGGGCGCCCCTTGGTGGTGTTGAGCGCCCATCGACGCCCGCCATGTCACCCGTTGGAGCCCCATAGCGTATGGTCTAACCATGTCAAGATATTATTTGTGAACTTCTTCCACTAGCAGGGACGAAGCTTACCTAGGGTAGGGGGTACTCGCCCCGACCTCCTCGGTGTTTTTGTGTGGTAGTGTCAATTGACTATTTTTCGTCAGAAAATTTTTATACGTAGCGTAAATTTACCCGTTTTTAACCGAAAATTTGAGCCGGCCCCTTATTTTAGGATTTTTATAATACAATTTGAGTTCCCCCCTCCCTCGAACACATCCAAGCTTCTTCACTGTCCACCAGTAGTATCTTAAGAATTTTTGTAATATATCTTGATCCCTGACTATCAGTTTTGAGTCTATACTCCTGCAGGCAGATGATACATTGGGTTGGAGCCATGAACTTATTCAATGGATTTCAAAATTTTTGATTTTTGGATGTATATAACACGATTTTGAGATTTTTCGGTCCGGTTTAGATCATGCCTTATGCCCTTATCACATAATAAAAGAGTGAGGACCCCACCCGAATTCATTTCCGACACCCAATTCGAACCTGTAAGCTTTCCCAAACACAGCCGAACACCGCAAAAAGATTTTTAAGTTATATATATGTGATGTGTAAGTCCAGACAGTTCAATCGGTTTGTATGAGGTATTTGCAGGCAACATTTCTCTTCACTTCGGTGAGTGGATATCTTTGTAACTCAAAATCGTGTGCTCTTGACCTTCTGCCGAGTTAAGATCTTAAACGTAATAATGAATCTTTTTTGTTTGGTGGTATTTTTCTATTCATTTGGTATATGTTTATCAAACAATGAATATTCACTTTCCAACTATTCAAAATAAAACCTGCACTCATAAATTTTGGTTTATGCATAAACAATGCGTGTTGATTATGTCTGGAATAATTTTTACATACTATTAAAGCAATACAATTTGTACATATGTCATTCAACTAACATCTTCACATCAATTATCCACATGTCATTCAACTAGCCTCTCCACATCAATGCCAAGTAATCTATTTCCTTTCATATCATGTATATTATTAAATAAAAAATGATGTTAATGATGGGAATCGAACCCTGGCACTATCTCGAGATGAAAACTTAACAAATGCAACAATTGCCAACCAATCAAGGACTACTGATGTTCAATTAGTTGAAATACAAATCCTATATATTGAAAGAACCATTGTAAATATAAGTTTTTGTAATTATGACATAAGTAAATTGTCCATATAAGAATCTTTGGCTAAAATAGAATATAGCAATCAATACATGATCAATAATCATTTGAAATGTTAACCGACATTAGTTATATATATATATATATTAATTATGACGTCATCCGGGTTAATGTCCGGTCCAACCTCTCGGGTCGATCCGACTTGTAACCCGGTAAGGCGTCCGGGTCTGAAAACATTGATTTAAACCTTAAGATTTTTCACCCTAATCATTTTAATCTCTCTCTCTCTCTCTCTCTCTCTCTCTCTCGGCTTACTAACTCCACCATCCACCATCTTTTATATTCCGGTAATGTAGATCGAGAGTAATCGTTTTCCGGTAAGGTTATATATTACACTCTAATGGCCAACAATGTTATATGATTTTCCGGCAAGGTTATATTATTTTCCGGCAAAATCATATTTTCTTCCGGTTATTGTAGATCTAACATTTTTATCTTTATTTTCATTGTTAACTGATTTTTTTTAAAATTAGTTTAGGTTCTAAAACGAAAACGGCAATGAAGCTAATATTTCTACGTTTTTACGTTTTTCCGGTAAGTTTTTCCGTTCATGTGTTATACCTATAACAATGATTGTTTTATATTTATTTGAAGTTTTATATTTTTCTTGTTTTTTTTCTTTTACATGTTGTTATTTTAGGTTCTAAATAAAAAGTTCCATCCATGGAGATTATCATTATTCTTTTTCCGGTAAGGCCAATTTAAATTTTTCGGTTATAAATTATAATTCAAATCTTCCATAATATCAATGTTATAACAAAACTTAATTATTTCAGGTTATTGTCCCGATTGATGTACGGAATATTTCATTTTACCTTCTAAATAAAAATCGGAGATATCATCGTCATTATCACTATTTCGTTTTTCCGGTAAGACCATTCAAATTTTCCGGTTATAAAATTATAATTAAAACTTTCCATAACATGAGTATTAATATTTGACTTTATCATTTCAGGTTACTGTTCCGACTCATATAAGCTAATTGCATGGATTGAACATTAGTTAATAAGATGTATTTTTTTAATATTGATGTATATTTTTTTTAATATTTATGTATATTTCTTATTTATAAGAATATAATATACATTAAATTACATATATTAATATAATCATTATTCTATTGTTTTTGTCAACTTTCAATTAAGTGAAAAATATTCCGTATAATTTAAAATCTTATTATAATTTCCAATCTTATATTAGTTTACATTTTTAGATTTATACACATTGAAGAATCTCATTAATATAATTTATAGAGTTTGACATTCCTTATTTTTTTTTAAAAATCCGAATGAACAACCCTTTTTTATGTTTTTAATTTTTTTCATTTTTATAAACTCATTCCTTAATTTGTGAATTGACCGAAATAATAACCTAATTATTCTATTATTACAATTTATATTTTTTAACTTTCCTTATTTGTTAAAAAAACCGAATGAATAAGTTATAACTTAAATAAATTTCTGACCTATTTAAGTATTTGACAATTCATATTAAATCGTTTTTGACCATTCATATTAAATCGTTTTTGGCCATTCATATTAGTTTACATTTTTAGATTTATACACATTTAAGAATCCAATTATGACACTTTATAAAGTTTGACATTTCTTATTTTTTTTAAAATCCTAATGAACAACCCTTTTTTATGTTTTTAATTTTTTCCATTTTTATAAAATCATTCCTTAATTTGTGGTTTGACCAAAATAATAACATAATTATCCCATTATTACAATTTATATCTTTTGACTTTCCTTATTTGTTAAAAAAACCGAATGAATAAGTTATAACTTAAATAAATTTTCGAGCCTTACTTGCAACAAGGTTTAAGTATCCCATTAATACAATTTATTGAGTTTAACAATCCTTATTTGTTTAAATAACTAATAAGGATAGTTAAACTCATTAAATTGTATTAATGGTTTTAAAACAATTTAATTAACATTATTATTCTCATTTCAAAATCTTTCCATAACTTTTTAAGTTTTCAAATTAACCGATTTGATTTTCATTTTGTAATTATTTCTAAATTAAGTAGTCATATTTTATCAGCTTTAATTATCTTCAAGAACATAAAATTTTTAAATCTTTCCAAAGTTATTTGAGAATTCATTTATTGTAAAACGTTTTTAAGTTTTGCAAATTTAACAAAATATTAATGCCAGTGATTTAAAAGTTTGTTGTAAGATTGGTCAAAAATTAAAAACAATTTCATAATTCTTTGAAGTTGACTAATTCAAATTTTTTATATTTTGTAACTATTTTGAAATTATTTCAAAACGGGTTGTTTTGAAATAGTATCAAATTTGTTAGTTATAAAACGACGGCCAAAAAAAGGTTTTTATTGATATATCTTTTTGGTTTAATGGTTTAAGTTAGAAAGATGTTTTATGTTGTCATTTTACTTTATTTGTTGTTATATGTTATTTTTTTAATAAAAACAACTTTATTAATGTTCAAATGTTACTCATTATTAAATATGTTATTATGGTGTATTTAATTTGGATGTTATTGTTTTATTATATTTTCAGATGGTGAAGCAAAATGAGTTTCTTTTGATAAAATGTATGAAGAAGTTGATGGTGGTTTAATATGAAAGAACGTGTTTATGTCTTTTGTTGATGTTTTTTGGTTGTTCGATGTACAGTAACTTATTGTAACTTTAAACTTTTAATATTTAGACAATGTAAATAGTTAACGTTTTGGTTCGAAAGTTTGAAGAAGTTTGTGTTGCATGAATTTGTTGTTTAAATTTATTATGTTTGTTTACATATTTTGGTCTAGACAATTTGGAGTCTGATGATGAACTTTAAGGTAAAATATAAATTCTTTAGATATTGTTGTTAGATTTAATACAAGTAGTAATGGTTAACACCTCTTTACATGTTCTAATAACTATAATTTGAAAGTTAAGATTTATTGGTTCCATATAACAACTTTAGTAATGTTTATATGTTACTAATTATTATACATGTTGTTTTGAGTGGTTTATATTTTATATAATCTGCTATTGTGTTTGAAGAAACGTGGATCGACTCACTGGTAGACGATCTACTTTCCTCGGGTGTGATTATGCTAATTAACCGATGGTTTCTCTTGGATCTGGGTTCTTCCACCTACAAAATGAACAGCACCGTAAACTTACCCCTCAGAAAGGGACAGAGGGGTCCTCTTTGGGGTAACCCTCCGGTGTGAGAATAAGTATTTGTGGGAGAAGATAATAATATGTGAGAGTAAGGAATTTGGAGTGTATTGCTTAATAGCTGAATACTCTGTAATTGTCTGTTTCAGTGTGACTGTGTGTTATCTGATGATATTGGATGTGATATTTATAGTGCTAGGGTTTCCACTGATTGGGCTTAGACCTAATCAGGGCCTTGCTGGCCTCCTCCAATTGCTTTGCGCCACGTGTCCTTGGGGACACCTGGTGCTTTTTCATTGGTTATAATCACGTGGTAGCACATGGTTTATGCTGAGTTGTCCACCTTTCATTGGCAGCTGTCGACATCAGCATATTCTTATTCCTTAAAAAGATACCTTCTGGAAGGTTGTCTGACGTGCACAATCAAGGTTGCCCTAATCCTGATTTGGATAAGGACGAGGTTGATTATGTGCATGTGTGATATGCGCCAATCCTGAGGATGCGCGAGGTCTTCTCTTTATTCTCATGCGCAGATGTTTCATGCGCAGATGTGATATGCACGAGCATGTGATATGCGCCGCGCGCTGATGCGCCACGCGCATATGGGATATGCGTGAGCATATGTGATGCGCGAGCATATGTGTGCCTGGGCATATGATGCCTGAGCATGTGTGGTGCCTGGGCATATGATGCCTGAGCATGTGATGCATGAGCATATGTGATATGCGCCATGCGCATAGGTTTTGGCTTTGTGACTTCTTAATGTCTTGATTTCAAGCCTCTTGTCTATATCTTGTGGGTTGACCCGCCTTGCTCGGTGTTGAGGCGGGTACATACCTCTTCAAGCCCCCCAGTCTAATGTGTGTCTTGTCTCGCGCGAGCGAGGCAAGATAGATATTAGACTTAACAGTTTGTTCTTTTAGTAGGGGTTTGTCTTTTTCTTCTTATTGTTCATCGTTGCGCGAAATTCTATCCTTTTGGTTGCAAACAAATCGTCCCTGTACGTGGTTGGTTGTTGCTGACGTGGGTCAGTGATGTAGACGTGTCAGACCTTTCGTGTGCTCGAGGTGCTACAGTTGCCTTTCGTGTCCCCTCACATGCTGTCAGGGACACGTGTCGCGCTCGCGTTGGTCTGTTCCTGCGAGTGGTGGCGCGTGAACTCTGGCAGCAGCTGTAAAGTTTCTTTTCGTGTCCCCTCACACAGTGTCAGGGACACGTGTCGCGCTCGCGTTGGCTTACACCTGCGAGTGGGGGCGCGTGAAGTCCGATCAGCACCAATATTTCTCTCTCCTGGGCCTATAAAAGCCAGCCCTTAGAGTTTTTTTTATCCTTCATCTTCTTGTTTATTCAGAGCTTTTCTTTCTTTCATTCTATTACGTGTCTTCTGCTTCCAGATTTCTGTTGTTCAGAAGCATCGTTTGTCCGTTTTCACCGTTGTATGTCTGATAGCTCAGACAACACAATCTCCCCCATCCATTGCCGTGTTAAATCGTTAGTAATGTCTACATTGAAGAAGACCGGCAAGGGGAAGAAGGCTGCTGAGGCCTCATCGGAGGAGGTAGGGAGGACCAAGGCCGTGAAGAGGTGGAATGAAATCCCCTGCAAACTGAGGCAGGCCGATCTTGACAGCCTTATCGCCTCTCAGGGTTTTCCCCCTCTGTTTGGCTGCATGTTGCCTGGGGCCGGGCAAACGGCGGCGGACCCGCCTGCCGGCTATATATCCTTGTATTGCCATTTTTTCAGCCACTGCAACCTTCGTGTCCCGATGACAAGGTTTGTGGGTGCGCTGCTTAAGTTTTATGGGATTCACATATCTCAAGTCCATCCGTTTGGACTCGTGCGCATGACTCACTTTGAGTTCATGTGCAAATCTCAGCGCGAGGAGCCCACCCCTCGGCGCTTTCAGTTTTTTTACAAGCCCAAGATCCAAGACTCTTGGTTCTCTTTTATTCCTCGCAGTCAGAAGGTGAAGTGCTCCACTGTTTCATTCAAGAGCCTTCATGACTGGTCTGAGAGGTTTTTTTACATCAGGGCTGGTGTGATCCCCATCCGCATGACCATGCGCGAGATCTCTTCTGCGCCTGCGGATGTGGGTGTCCTCAAGAACCCAACTGGCGCCTGGGTTAATAAGTTGACTGCTGAACCATCCTCCGCCAAGAACATTTGTGAGGAGGCGTTGGTGGGGGTTGGTATGAGCAGGCGGTGGGCGGACAGCGCGACTGAGCCCGTTATCCAAGTTGACGGCTTGTGTAAGTTAATCTCATTGCTTTACTTCTGCGCGAATATAATTCGTTTTGCTGATATAATTTGACTTGTTTTGTGCAGTCACCAAGGAGTATATCCACGCCGCCTATGATGAGCATATGGAGGGTGGCTCCGTCGCGCTCGGCGCTGGGGAGGCTGGCTTCCCCGATCGCTTTGATGACATGTTCATCCCTGTTGATCTGGGATTTGTCTTTGACAGCGACGCGCCCGGTAAGTCTTTGTATTTATGCTTATGCCTTTATAATACCAATTTTGGCTAACAATTCCATTGCACGTTTTGTAGATGCGCTCGAAAACTACGAGCTGGAGCTCGCGGAAGAGGAGGAGGAGGAGGCGCCCCAACTGAAGCGTAAAGCTAAGGGGAAAACTGGCGCAGGGGCCAGTAAGAAAGAGAAGAAAGATGTTGCCCCTGTTGCTCAGGATCCTCCTACTCAGGCGGGGGGATTTGAGAAAACCCAGGTGGTTACCACCAAGTTTTCCTTGTCTTCCCTGCCTCAAAAAGTGGGCAGACCTCCTGTCCACTTGAGGTATGGTGGCGCTACCTCCTCCCTTCGCGCGGCGGAAAAGGGAAGCGGTGTTGCGCCTTCGACAGGTATACTTTGCTTATCTTTTGCCTATCTTTTATGGTTCTGTGGGCGTGATTCTGATAGAATTACTAACGAATCTTTGCTCACTCAAATGTGTGTAGAGCCGGCGACCTTGGTGGATCAACCTCAAGCGCCACAAGATGCCGAGGTTGCGCCGGAGGTCCCTTCGAAGTCCCCCGTTTTACCCTCAAAAAAGGGTAGAATGGACTTCATGGCGATGTTTGCCTCGCGAACGGAGTTGCGCCAAGGTATGTATTGCGCTTTTATTTTCTGACTTATTTCTTTTAGATCAATTCATGAACCATTTCTTTTTGTTGAATTTTTCATAGAGGTCGTTGCTGGCGTACAAGCTGCTGGCGGCACTCCTGGCGCCGGTGCCAGCGCCGCTGGTTCTGCTCCTGCTCCTGCTAGTGCTGAATCTCCCCTCATTGGGATTACTAAGGAGCAGGAGGCCGTTTTGCGCGCCGACCTGGCGGCGCCGACCTCACCTCCTCCTGCGCACAGCCCTCCTCGCGAGACCGATTTTGGCTCTAGGTCGCAGGAGAAAAGGCCTGTTTCCGAGGAGGATGAGGAGTTTGAAGTTGAAGACTCCGACCGCGGTCGCGCCAGTCCTGCAGCGCCACGAGGCTTCGCGGCGGAGCCTTCTCGTGGGGCTGGCGCTGACTTTTCTGCTTCATCCCCGCAGGTATAGGTTTTTTTTTGCTCCGCTGCGCGGACTTCCATCTTAATGTTTTGATGACTTAGATAATTACTTTGTTTCTGCAGGAAGCCGATCACATTTACCGCCCGAGATGGAATATTACTGAAGACAACACATTTCAGTCCATGGGTGTGTGTGCGGAATTCTGGGCTCATGCTGTGCCTCCATCTGAAAGGAGGTTCCAGGAGGACCGCGCTCGCGACGACTTGCTCAACGATCATATGTTTGCTGGGTCAGCCTTCTTTGCTGCCTCCAAAGAGCTTCGCTATGATTACGTAAAAGTACGTGATGCTCTTGCGGAAGCCAAGCAGGAGGCTAAGGTGTCTGCTTGGCATCTTTCTGATGCTCGAGAGAGAGCTGAGAAGCTCCAAGCAGAGCTCAGTGAGAACAGAGCAAGTGCCAACAGCGCCTTCGTGAAGCGCGGGCATGAGCTTCAGGCTGCGCGGGAGAAGCTACAGGCGGCGGAGGCGGACGCAGCCAAGTACGCGCGCAGAGCGCGCGACTTGGAGCTGGAGGCGGCGGCGCGTGACCAAGCTCTTGTCCAGTCTATAACTGAAAAATCATCACTGGAGAGCGAGGTTGCGCGCCTGAAGAAGGAGCTGGCGGCCGCGCAGGCCGAGAAGGATGAAGCCTTGGCGATGGCAGCGTCTAGCCAGGAAGCACTTGATTCTGCGCGGGCGGAAAAGGAAGAAGCCTTGGCGGCAGCAACGTCCGACAAAGAGGAGCTAAAACAGACTAAGGAAACTGTTGAGTTGTTAAACTCTCAGATTCCTGCCCTCGAGACGACTGTTTCTTCTCTCGCGCAGGATCGCCAATGGCTAGTCTCACAGGGCATGAGTCGTTGCGCTTATGCGATGAAATACTCAGACGAGTTCCAGGCCCTTGTGATGGATTGCAACGCTGCCGCGCGCTTGGTGGGTCGAGCTGAAGGGTTTAAGGATGGCTATGAATATGGGATGCTGAAGAAGAACCCATCCGAATACCCTTATCAGAGCGACGTTGCCTGCGCGGACATGGCCGCGATGGGGGAGAAGTATTTGAATACTCCCATTCCCATCCTTGGGCAGGTACTTTAACTTTAATGAGATTACTTTGATTTATTTTCCAAGTATTTTTGTACTCATATTTTTGCTTATGATTTGCAGATATCCGCGCTTGCTGACCAGCCCGACCTCGGCGCGCTAAAGAAATTACTTGACGAGTGCGAAGGGGCTGGTGGCGGCGATGATTGCGCGGGGAATACTGCTCCTGCAAGCGGCTCTGGCGTGGCCAAAGGATTCGCTCCTGACTCTACTGTGATAGAAGACTCCATTCAAGATGAACAACTTGACTATGGTCAGTTTGGAGATGACGAGGAGCAGGCTGCGCCAGATGCTGAGGGCGGTGATGAGGATGATGAAGAGGCTGATGTCAACGTGGAGACTTGAGAAGCCCTTCATGTTTTTTATTTTTATTTGTAGTTTGTATGTCATCACCTTGTAAACTTGTAAATATCAATGCTTTGGAATGAAATTTTGTTTTTTCCCTTCTTCGCATCTTTTTCATTCCCTATTCATCTCTTTATATCGCATGTTGAATATAAGATATGCTTGCACGTTGAAATAAGAACAAGGTTGTAAGGAAATGATTATACTTAATCCTTGTCATATTGTAAGTGATTTTGCCATATCTTGATTATGTTGTCACGCGCCTTGGCATTTTCATTATTCCTCTTTTGCGCGACGTTATCGCGCATGGAATTATGAGTTTTTTAGCCTTTACGTGTCAATATGTGTTACTCAGATATCCATTACAGTTTCATGAGCGACCTCGACCTGAGACCTTAACAACTATGTTTTGGCATTTGCTTTGCCTTAGTTGTGTTTAGGTATTTTTATGGTTAGGCTGCGCAGTATGTAGGATGGATGTTGTGAGTGATTTGAGCTAAGGCTCACATTATTGGGCTAAGGCCCTAACGTTTTAGAGTTAAGACTCGTTAACGCGTTTGAGCTTGAAGCTCGCGCATGTATGTTTTACTTCGTTTTATTTCATTTTGATGTCAATACAATGTTGTCATATTGCTCAAAATTAATAAAGGGAAGTGTGAAACATGTATGCAAAAGGTAATAGAATTGGGCTAAGGCCCTGACGTTTTAGAGTTAAGACTCGTTAACGCGTTTGAGCTTGAAGCTCGCGCATGTATGTTTTACTTCGTTTTATTTCATTTTGATGTCAATACAATGTTGTCATATTGCTCAAAACTAATAAAGGGAAGTGTGAAACATGTATGCAAAATGTAATAAAATCCACATTAAGAGAAGATAGCGCGTATCATTATTCATAATGGCTTAAAAAGCATTGATTACAAACTTGACATTTTTACATGAAACATTTTCTAAGCTGTGCCGCGTTCCAAGCGCGCGGGATCTTCTTTCCATTCAAATCTTTTAAAGCGTATGCGCCTTTTCCCAATTCTTCTGAGATTTGATAAGGTCCCTCCCAATTGGGGGACATTTTTCCCGGGGGTATCGCGCGGCTAGCTTCATTGTTTCGAAGGACAAAATCATTCTTCTTGAAGTGGTATTCTTTCACGCGCTGATTGTAATATTTTTCCAGTTTTTTCTTGTACTTGGCTTCACTGATGATAGCCGCCTCTCTGCGCCCTTCAAGTAAGTTGAGATCCAACCTTCTTTCGCGCTCGTTATCAATCTTGCTCATCATGAGCACTCTATGGGATGGGCAGCCAATTTCTGCTGGAATCATTGCCTCTGTTCCATAGGTTAGGCTGAACGGGGATTCGCCATTGCTGGTTTTGCTTAATGTCCTGTGTGCCCACAGGACATTAGGTAGCTCTTCAACCCAAGAATGGGATTCTCCCTCTAACCTTTTCTTCAGTCCATTCAGCAAGCTTTGGTTAGCGCGTTCCACTTGTCCATTCCCCTGAGGGTGATAAACTGAAGTGAAAATTTGGTTGATGCGCAATTCCTTGAGCCAGCTGGATATCTTCTTGTCAGTGAATTGCTTGCCATTATCGCTCACAATTTCCATGGGCAAGCCAAAACGGCATATGATGTGGCTCCATATAAACTGCTTCATCGCTTCGGCTGTGATTTTTGCTAGTGGCTTGGCTTCAACCCATTTTGTGAAATAGTCTACTGTCACTACCAAAAATTTTACCCGCCCTTGCGCTTGCGGAAGGGGACCCACAATGTCGATTGCCCATTTGTGGAAAGGCCATGCAGAGGTCACTGGAATCAAGTTGTTCTTTGGCCGCATGGTGTTTGACGCATAGCTCTGACATGCTTTGCATTTTTGGATCTCTTTTAGAGCGTCCAAGTACATGCCTGGCCAATAGTAACCTGCGCTCATTGCCTTGGCAACCACCATGCGCGGGCCAGCATGTATTCCACAGATTCCTTCGTGTATCTCTCTGATCACATAACTTGCTTCCTCAGCATCTAGGCATTTCATGAGCGGCCCAAGATAAGAGCGTCGATATAATGTGCCATCAAGGAGTTCATAGTTCTGCGACTTGTGTCTTATCTTCCTCGCCTGTGCGCGATCATCTGGTACCTTTCCCTCCTTCAAGAATTCCATTATTGGAGTTATCCATGATGAAGGGGTTGTATGAGTTACAAGGACAGACTTCGCTACCACCGACGGGTTGCTCATTACTTCTACCCTGACATCTTTGCCAAAGTGATCAAAACTGGTTGATGCCATCTTACTCAGCGCGTCTGCAGATTTGTTTTCACTGCGCGGAATATGAATGATTCTGAAGCAGTCTAATTGCTCGATGAGCTTTTTCGCCTGCTCTAGATATAGAGGCATGGTGTTCTCCTTGGCATCATAAAGGCCATTGACCTGTGCTGCTACCAAGTATGAATCAACATGGGCCTCCAGCTTTTTAACTCCGAATTTTTGCGCGATGCGCAGGCCTGCCAGCAGGGCTTCATACTCAGCTTCATTGTTGGTGCTTTTGAAGTCCAACCTGATGGCGTAAGTATATTCATGATTCTCTGGATCCACCAGTTTTAGGCCTGCGCCGGACCCTTCGTTGTTTGAAGCTCCGTCAGTGAACAATCTCCACACATTTTCTTCATCATTGGCTCGCGGAGGGTCTACCTCACGCTGAGCCTCTTCAATTTTTCCTTCGGGGACCTCAGCAATGAAATCAGCCAAGACTTGTCACTTTATTGCTGGACGGGGCTTATAGGCGATCGTGTGCTCGCCTAATTCCAGCGCCCACTTTGTCAGCCTTCCCGAGAGCGCGGGGCGCCACAAAACTTGCTGGATGTTGTAACCAGTCAGAACTTCAATGGGATGACCATTGAAATATCTATGAAGCTTGCGCGACGCGTGTGTTAGTGATAAAACTAACTTTTCCATGATGGAGTAGCGCGTCTCAGGATCTGTCAGCACCCGACTCACATAGTATATTGGCGTTTGGATTCCCTTGCGATCCACCAATAATACTGCGCCGATGGCGCGCTCTCCTGCTGATAGGTATAATGTCAAAGTTTCACCAGGAAGTGGAGCTGTGAGCGCGGGCAGATTTATCAAACATTCTTTTATCTCCCTGAAAGCTTGCTCGGCCTCAGGAGTCCATTTGAATTGGCTTTTCTTTAAGCAATTCCTCAATGTGTTGACAAATGGGGTAGATTTGCTTGCATGGTTCGCTAGGAACCTGTTGATTGAAACCAATCTACCATTCAGCTTCTGGACCTCTTTCATGGTGGATGGCGAGGGCATGTCAAGGATGGCCTCCACCTTCTCAGGGTTCACCTTGAAACCATCCTTGGTGACCATTACACCTAGAAATTTTCCCTCTAGTACGCCGAAAGTGCATTTGCTCGGATTGAGCTTCATGTTAACTTCCTTTAGGCGCCCAAGGGTTTCTTCGATGTCTTTGAGCATTTGCTTTTCCTCCCTACTTTTGATCACCAAATCATCCACATAGACTTCTAGGTTTCTTCCAATTTGCTCGTTGAAAACAGCATCCATAAGTCTTTGGTAGGTGGCGCCCGCATTCTTCAAGCCAAAGGGCATTTTTGTGTAGCAAAAAACACCCTTGTCGGTTCTAAATGCGGTCTTGTCCTCGTCTTGTGGTGCCATTTGAATCTGGTGATAGCCCTTGTAGGCATCCAGGAAACATTTGAGTTTGAATGGCGCCACGGAGTCCACCTTTGCGTCGATGTTTGGGAGGGGGTAACAATCTTTTGGGCATGCTTTGTTGAGGTCTTTGAAGTCAATGCACATCCTCCACGACCCGTTACTTTTCTTTACCATCACAGGATTGGCTACCCATGTCTGGTATCGTATCGGGCGGATGATGTTTGCACACAATAGATCCTCAACTTGCTCATTCATGGCCCTCGCCTTCTCATCCCCCATGACTCTCTTCTTTTGAGCAATTGGCTCTACAGACTTGAACGTGTTGAGAGAATGTTGCGCCAGGTCTCGCGGAACCCCAGTCATATCAGAGTGTTGCCACGCGAAGACCGACATATATGCTGTGAGCAACCTTTTCATTCTCAACTTCGTGTCGTCTGATATCGTAGCGCCAATTGTGATTTTTTGCTCCGGGAATTTCGGGTTGAGAATCCATTCCTCTGGCGCGTTGTCTGCCATTGGAAGTTTCATTCTCCCTTCCCGCGGAGTACTTGTCACTGCACACAAATGATCTCTGTATACAAAAGTTACACCTGTTGGTGTTGGGAACCCCAATGCGCCGTGCGCTGGCGACGGTATGGCGTTGAATTGGGCAATCGTTTCCCTACCCAAGATCATATTGTGGCAAGAAGTGGTGGGCAAGACCAAGAAGTTGACAACTTCGGCTCGCTTGTGTTTCTCATCCCCCATAGTTAGCTCAAACTGTATTTGACCTAGGGGATGAATGATTTCATTTGAAACACCAGAGATTGGTGCATTCACAATTTCAAGCCTTGCTTGGTCTGCCGGATCCAGTTTTCTGAAACATTGCTCATACATGATGTCTGATTCGCTGCCAGTGTCCACCAGGACTTTTGACACTTCGTAATGAGCAATGTGTGTAGTGATGATAAGAGGACTGTTGATAGAAGGGCCTCCCCTGATTCTTGGGAAGATTACTTGTTGCTCGCGCCAATCTCCTTGGATTTGCGCGCTTCTCTTTCTTGATGTTTGCCCTTGCCTTCCTCCCTCGGCTACACAGATTCTTTTGTACTTTTTGCTGGCTGAGGCTCCTGATTGTTCATTTTCTGGTCTTGAGTTTTTCACCAGGTGAGCCAGCTTGCCTGATTTCACGTCCTTTTCAATTGCATCCTTCAAGTGGTGGCATGCATCAGTGTTGTGCCCTGTGGACTTGTGAAATTCACAGTACTTGCCACTGTCTGATGGTCCCTTGTAGTGTAGTGGCTTGGGGCTTTTGTATTGGACATTCTCAGTGCTTAACACCTGTGAAGGCGTTTTAGTGAGGGGAGTCCATATTCTTGGCAGAGGTCTGCTAGGATCTCTGCCGCCCTCCCTCTTGTCACCCTCCCCGCGATTACGAACGTCTTTTTGGGGCTGGGGTGAGCTTGGTTGCGCCTGCTTTTCTATGGAAGAAAAACTGGTTGATTGCAACCTGGACCATACAGAGTTCTGTTTGCCCCTTTTTTCGTTTTTGCGCGGTGACTCAGCTTGATGCGCTCTTTCTCTTGCCCTATCTTGGGCAATTTGTTTTTCATTTCTCGCGAAGACTCGCGATGCTTCCATTAGTTTGGCCCAAGTGGTTGGCATGCCATCTCTGCTCACAAGAGCTCGGCGGAGTTGATCACTGCGCGCGCCTTGTATAAAGGCCACGCGCAATAGTTGCTCAGTGATACCTCCGATTGCCAGAGACTCCTGATTGAAACGAGTGATGTAGTCTTCAATCGTTTCATCATTCCTGCGCACGCAGTGCATGATGTCATCAGGGTCGCGCGTGTGTCTGCGCTGTTGTACGAAGTGAGCTTGGAACTTTTCCAATAGTTCCTCGAACCCATCGATTTGCCCAGTAGGCAAGCTTTCAAACCAGACACGCGCCGCGCCCGTGAGGCAGCGAGCAAACATGTGACACCATGTTGGCATCGTCCAGCTTTCTAGGTTTCCAGTGTTGTAAAACCCTTGTAAGAAATCGTCTGGATCTGTTGTGCCGTCATATTTACCCAAACCACTTGGCATCTTGGTCTTATGCTGGATGGGTGCCTTCGCGATGCGCTCAGTGAACTTTGAATGTTTCACCAAGATGGTTGGCCTGTATGGTGTGGTAACATCCACTTGCCCTCTTACTGGTGGGCTGTATGGCGCGTGCAGATCCAGATCGGCTCTGGCTCCAGGCGCCATGTTCACGTGCGCGCGGGGCTGTGAGCCTCCTGCATGAGTATCTCGCGTCTTCCTCATGCTGTGCACTTCTTCATCACTAAACTCAGTGTGTGCAGTGTGAATGGAATGACCATCTTCCGGCGCGCGCGCCCTTTTTGTTCCCTGAATGGCTTGCTTGTCAAACGCTAGCCTTTGTGTTAAGTCGGCTAACTTTTTCTGTTTGACCATCTCATTGTACTTGTCGATTAGATGTCGTTGCTCGTTTATGAGCCATTCCTTAGGGTCATTTGTTTCATCTTCTGGACCCATTGGTCCTTTTTGTTTCGCGCCGGCAAGATTTTGTAACGTGAGATCGTCTGGAGGAGTTTCAGTCTGGCCATGAGGAGTTGTGATGAAAGGACGGTTACTGGTGGCGCGCGTAGAATCACGCGGCGCCCTCAGAAACTGTTGTCCCTCATTAACATCCTCACGTTCAATATCCTCCAGAACTTGATCAACGTTACGAACGCCAGAAACCATGGTGAAAATTGGTTTTTTATAGAGATCTGATGAGATCTTGTAGCCGTTGTAGTCCCACGGATGGCGCCAATGAAGAAACGTGGATCGACTCACTGGTAGACGATCTACTTTCCTCGGGTGTGATTATGCTATTTCACCGATGGTTTCTCTTGGATCTGGGTTCTTCCACCTACAAAATGAACAGCACCGTAAACTTACCCCTCAGAAAGGGACAGAGGGGTCCTCTTTGGGGTAACCCTCCGGTGTGAGAATAAGTATTTGTGGGAGAAGATAATAATATGTGAGAGTAAGGAATTTGGAGTGTATTGCTTAATAGCTGAATACTCTGTAATTGTCTGTTTCAGTGTGACTGTGTGTTATCTGATGATATTGGATGTGATATTTATAGTGCTAGGGTTTCCACTGATTGGGCTTAGACCTAATCAGGGCCTTGCTGGCCTCCTCCAATTGCTTTGCGCCACGTGTCCTTGGGGACACCTGGTGCTTTTTCATTGGTTATAATCACGTGGTAGCACATGGTTTATGCTGAGTTGTCCACCTTTCATTGGCAGCTGTCGACATCAGCATATTCTTATTCCTTAAAAAGATACCTTCTGAAAGGTTGTCTGACGTGCACAATCAAGGTTGCCCTAATCCTGATTTGGATAAGGACGAGGTTGATTATGTGCATGTGTGATATGCGCCAATCCTGAGGATGCGCGAGGTCTTCTCTTTATTCTCACGCGCAGATGTTTCATGCGCAGATGTGATATGCACGAGCATGTGATATGCGCCGCGCGCTGATGCGCCACGCGCATATGTGATATGCGTGAGCATATGTGATGCGCGAGCATATGTGTGCCTGGGCATATGATGCCTGAGCATGTGTGGTGCCTGGGCATATGATGCCTGAGCATGTGATGCATGAGCATATGTGATATGCGCCATGCGCATAGGTTTTGGCTTTGTGACTTCTTAATGTCTTGATTTCAAGCCTCTTGTCTATATCTTGTGGGTTGACCCGCCTTGCTCGGTGTTGAGGCGGGTACATACCTCTTCAGTGTTGTAACAATTTTCAGGTGTGTTAGGAAAAGTGATTTTCTTTTGGTTGAAGTTTTCAAGATGTTGATGATGGTTTAATAGCAAAGAACATTATTGGTTATTTTGTTGATGTGTTTTGGTTGTTATGCTCAAATTAACTTCTTGTAATTTGAAAGTTTTAATATTAAGACAATGTAAATCTATTAATTTTTGGTTGGTATGGTGATGTGTTTAGTGACAATATAAATCTATCAAGTTTTAATAGTTGAAGAAATATATGTTTGTTTAAATTGATGTTTAAGTTGATTATGTTTAGTGACATGTTATTCCACCCGCGTGTCACGCGGGCCTATACCCTAGTACATAATTAGTGTAGCTTAAAAGTTAAAAACCTTAAACGCACATTAAAAAACATACAGATAAAGAATCCACGTAAATTTCAATTTAACACAATTTATACCACATGTTACAAAAATATGTAAATGCCAAGCTCAGATCAACTTGCCAAAAGAAGAACGAGAGCCTCCCAAAAAGCCCATTGCTTGGTTCGTCCATGACTGGTTTTTGAGGGTGAAGTTCATGCAGACAGTGATGTTACTTGTTAGTAAATATAAAGATCTCATTAAAAATTATTATATGGTCAGTTTACACATTTCCTATTCAAGAAGATTACCTCATTGGCAGCCTTGATTCTTGCTATTAAATAGCCGTTGGAGATTGTTCCTATATTACTTTCTTGTTTGTATATTTCTATGTTTATCTTGTAGCCATTTCAATTTATTTGTAACCCTTTTCTCTTGTAAGCAATATACATAGACGAGATTACTACCAACTTTTGTCTTATGATCATATGGAATGGTCTGGCTCTAGGACCAAACTGCTCTAGATTGCTTATCATATTCCCATAACCTCGCTTTTCTTTCTATCAAAGCCACCATGTCTGATGACGGTAGCTCGAAAAAACAAAACCTAACCATGAAGATTTAACAACCCAGCTTGCAAACCTTCTAAAAAATAGCTTTAATTCTCAAAACCAAATCCCAAAATCAAACCTTTCCGACAGCCTCAACATTAGCCTGAAAGCCGAAATTACCCTTTGTGGGCTCAAATGATTCGAGTCGCTATTGGGGAAAAATAAAAACTCTTCTTAACCATTTATCCGGGATTCCGGCCCCACCCGAACCAGGTAGCGACAAATATGAGCAATGGGAACAAAACGATTTAATCCTATTCTCATGGCTCATACAAAATATTGAACCGGCTCTCGCCGGCAACCTCACCGAGTTTCCAACAACAAAATTGCTATGGAATGCACTCATGGTTACTTACATCTGTGAGAAGGATAAGCTTCAAACATTCGATTTACACGTTTAAGCAAATGAAATCAAACAAAATGGCGTATCTCTCAAGGATTTTTGGATTGTTATGCAAGGAATCTAGGGAGAAATTGACCACAGAGATCCAAATCCAATGACTTATGCTGTGGATATTGCAATGTATAACAAATTAAGGTTTGAACAAAAACTCTTTCAATTCCTTAATGCTATTGACAAGCAATATGACCCGATAAAATGCGAGATACTTCGGTTGGATACATTGCCCGCGTTCGAAGGAGCCTACGCGGCTATTAGGGTTCACAACAAGGCGTGGCGGCCGAGATTGTAACCACCAATACAAATGAGAATGAAGGGTTAGGGTTCGTGCCAAAGGGGCGGCGCCAATCAGACCAAGTAGGAAAATCGTAAAGATCGTTTCCCCGACCTGGTAAATCCATGTTGAAATGTAGTCACCGTGATATGAAAAAACATACAAAGGAACAATGTTTTAAGATCGTCGGGTATCCCAAATGGTGGAGCGATGACCACAAGAAGGGTAATAAAGATGGGGGAAATGTCGTTGCCGCCTTAGGCAACCCAGAGGATACCGGTACCAGCGACAATCGAGAGAAGCCTAGTGGGTTCGGTGGGATGGCATCCGACTAGAGGTCACAATCTTGACCCAAACCATTTCAAATGAGTCAATTTGGATTGTTTTAAAAATTAAATGGGTTGGTTTGTGTCATAGATTTTAACTAAATGGGTCAAAATGAGTTATTTGAAATTCCATCATGTTATTTTTGGGTCAAAATGGGTCGACAAATTCAAATAAATGGGTCGATATGGGTTAGTGTCCTAAGGAAATGTGCCAAGTTTCAAATCGGAACAAGTTTTCGCACGAGACAAATTTTGGCACGAAATGGGTTTCAGATTGGAACGGGTTCGGTTTAGGTTTCAAGCCAACATGAGTTTTCACACGGGACTGGTTGGGTCTTTGTTTCTTTTTGGTCGATTCCAGATTCGTTATTGGTTTTTTGTTTCGTTTTTGTCCGTTTTTCAGTTTCGTATTTGTTCGGTTTCAATTTTTTCGTTTTATTTCGATTGATATTTTCGATTTCGATTGATTTGGTTTGGCTTTGGCTTTCTGTTTCGTTTTCGATGATTTTTCCGGTTTCGGTTCGATTTCTCGGGTCTTTTTTTATAGATTGAGTTTAACAACTCGGATTTCTCAATTTAAGATTTTATTCGTAACCCGACCCATTTCGATGTTGGGGAAATTTTTATCATTTTTATCGAGTTATTTTATGGTTATAATATTGATCTTAATTATTTGTATATTATATATATTTAAAATTTCAATATATGACAATTATAGCCCAAACTTAAGTATTACCCAAATGTGTTTCCACTTTCAAATAATAGGGACTTATTTGCAAAACTGAAATATAATTATATTATATTATATTAACCCAACCCAGACCCGATAAACCTTTTACCCAAACCTGTTTGCCCGTACCCGATGACCGTTCCATTTCCTCGTACCAGCCTGCAAGTACCAATTTTGGTTCGTCGTTTGGCCGTCTGTTCAACCTACTATCTACAAGCCTTCAATCATCGTATTAGGTAATACTTAAATGGAGATGATTCGTGTTTAAGCTATTATCGAAAACCCCAAGGTTAATTATACAACAACATTCGGATTTAATCGATTGTAATTATTATGGTTCTTTTGGTTTTGGGGATTTTTCTCAGTTGTCATATTTAGTTTTTCTTTTTGGGATTCTAACCAACTAACTAACTAGTTCAACTGGTTTGGTTAGTGTGTTAGGACCTGGTGTCGTGGGTTCGAATCTGGCCACCAGGGTTTTTAGTTTTTAATTTTTTTTGAGATTTTTTTGTTAATTAATATAATTTTAATAAATTATAATTTAATAAGTAGCTATAAATAATTAATACCTTATGAAAACCGACATCATTAAGTTATGTCTTTTGTCAAAATCTCGTTAAAAGCTTTCGTTTTCGTTTTCGTTTTTGTGTGTGTGTGTGTGTATGTGTTTGTGTGTGTATATATATGTATTATAAGTATATTTTAATGGTAACCCTTATTCTTTTTATTTAAAACTCGACATTTTTAACCCTCGTTCCTTGTCGTTGAACGTTTAATAAATTTTCTTTAAAAGATTTAAACAAAATATTTATAACCTGCTACATATTATATCTAAATAATTACCCATTATTATTATGATTATTTATATATTTGCACTCTATGTATTTAAACATTTTATTTATTTAAATATTATTATATAAGTGTATCTCATATCATATTTATTTAAATTATTTTATTTTATTTCTATATTGACTATATATTGATAATACATCGAGTATAAGCAAATGTGATTTTATACATAATAAAAGTAGTGATTGTTTTGTAAATAAATGATAATCAATCATATTAATCTTTGTAATAATAATTACTATAGAAATCAATTGATCAATCAATAACCATTCTAATCCCAAAACTAACTAATCACATCGAAATCTTAATTCATCAAATCATGTTATATCTTTTATAATTAATCTTATTACAATTAATAACTAGGAACCCTAGTCAACGCATCCCGAGAAGCTCGGTCTCATTTCACTTATTTTCTATCACCGTTTCTTCATCACTTATTTTCGTTCATCCGATCAGGTGAGTATCACATCCCCCCTTTTACACTTATTTTTACTGTTTAGGGGACGTATGCGATACTAATTATTTCCCTATTATCTAATACGCAAATTGCAACTGTTGTCACTTGTGTTTAACAATTTATACCTTACTTGTTATGTGCTCATATGCTTTATGTGAATCGCATTCGGAGAGGTTCAACATAATCTCAGAAAAGTATGATCATACGACCGTTGTATCAACCATCGTCCAGTTTATCTGGCATCGTGCTAATCGACATCTCATTTACTTTCTCATTGGTCGAATTGCTTATCTCTAAGGCCCCGGTCACGGTGCCCTACTTAGGTGTTGGATTTACTCATAAACACAGTTCTAAATAACTGAGTTAATTAAATCTTTCGCTGTTAGTTGCATTTTTGGCACGTTTTATAACACTTTAAACACTCTATTTTAGCCATATATAATGCATTTATCGTACACATATCAAATTATTTTGTGAAACACTTGTTTTGTGGAGCGGAATCTACTTTGGATTGTTTTTATGGTTTTATAGGTACAGAGCAGTTGCGAGTGAGGCGAATGGTCAAGATGCATTTAAACAGATCATATCAAACATGAGGTCTATTAATTAAAAGTGGCATGCACATTATAGAAAAGAAAAAAAGAAACGTGGAGTGCATTGCAATTCAAAAAAAGGGTCAACAAATCAAGTATGGTGGACTGAAGCCCACTACAATATTTTGAAAGGTTTTTCTGGAAATTTAAATAGAAGTTGGAGATAAGATAAAAGGGGACTTTATCGATAGTTTTGACGGTAGAAGGCTTGAGAGCAAAAAGAACCATTATTATTCATTGGTTTTGTGAGTTTATGTTTTATTTCATATTTGGTTTGATTGGTTTAGCAACTATGTCCGGCTAAATCAATTTAGTTTCAACACTATGGTATTTTGATTTGTTTCAAAACTTATATGAAATGATTATGTGATTCGTTTGTTTAATTGGTTTGTTTGTGTGATTCTTGTGTTTAAACCCGGTTTCATTCCGGTATATATTAGATTATTAATAAAATTGATCACCTTATTAACTTTTCTAATAAAGTTCATTAAGATTTAAAACCCTAATCAGATTTTAAGTTTTGATAAAAGGAACAAATAATGTTTTGAGTTTGTCTATGAACCCAAAATTATTATAGAGTCACATGATCTAGTTAAACGCTCCGAACGGCGTGAGTGTTTGATTATAATCGATACTTCTATCACGCAACCCACACACCAAGATCCGAACGGCGTGAAATTGGAGTAGCGGGTTGGCTCTAATCACCGAACGTCGTGTGGTTAGACATTAGATAGAGTGGATGTCCGAACGGCGTGACGTCTAGTATTGATACTAACCGTTTAAACAAAAGAATCATTGCACCATAATTGTTAATGATCATAAGCTAGAATTGAATCACGTAATTGCCTTAGTGTTGGAATTAGTTTTTATATATCTGAATTCACGTTTTTATAATACTTTGTTTTCATTAATTTCAAGTTTAAATCAAAACCCCCTTTTAAAACAATCGTGTATGGACCTTGAAATATTTTTGGTATAATTTAGTTAATCTGTATCCCTGAGGACACGAACCTTACTTTCGCTCATACTATTTTTAGTGTGTTAAATTGGTTTATTTTATTTGCTGGATTTGACACCCATCAAATTGGCGCCGTTGCCGGGGATACGGCGATTTTAACCGTTTTATGCCAAGATTTTTTCATTCAGATACATCCAGATCTTTTCGTTCAGGTACACCGCTTGAGATTGACCCGGAGATCGAGAAAACATCAAAGAAACTAAGAATGCAAGCAAAACTCCGAAAGAAGTTGCCAAGTCCCTCAAACACCTAATCACTACAAATAACTCCTCCACAATCACCCACCCACGAACCAAACTCACCCACTCAAACCACCATAATGGCAGCTGAACAAACCCTTAGATAGTGGGGGGGACTCATGATGTCACCCAACAATCACTTTGCATCAACTACCCAGCTATGGAGAACTTCGAGCTAAAATCCGGTCTCATTCACTTATTACCCTCCTTCCGAGGTTTAGAAAATGAAGACCCTCACAAGTTCCTTAAAGAGTTTCACGTTGTGTGTTCCAGCATGAAGCCACACAACATTACTGAAGACCAAATCAAGCTAAGGGCATTCCCCTTTGCTCTCCAAGACTCAGCAAGAGAGTGGCTCTATTACCTACCACCGGGGTCGGTAACTACTTGGAATGGTCTTGCAAGGCTTCTCCTAGACAAGTACTTTTCAGAAGTTAAAGCATCCCTCCTACGTAAAGAAATTATCGCGATCAAATAAGCAAAAAGGGAAGCTTTACACACTTATTGGGAAAGGTTCAAGAAGTTATGTGCTCGATGCCCACAACATGGAATATCCGAGCATCAACTCCTTCCATACTTTTGTGAAGGATTGGCACCAATGGAGAGGCGTTTGATAAACGCATCTAGTGGGGGAGCTCTTCTCGATAAAACACCAACTCCAATTAGAGCGTTGATCACATCTATAGCAGAAGACATAAAGCATTGGGCACAAGAAGATGGGTGGTATGATGACACACCAAGGGGAGTAAATGAAGTGAACACTCCTCGCATTGAAACTCAACTTGCTGAACTAACCAAAGTCGTCATGCAACTAAAAACTAAGGGTGCGGAACCATAAGCCCGAGCTTGTGGTATATGTCTACAATTTGGGCATCCTACTGATACGTGCCCCACACTACAAGAAGATGTTGAACAAGCACAAGCAATGGGAGGTTACTTGGGACAACATTCGAGACATTATGAGCCGCCCCGAGGTAATAAGAATTGGGGAAATACTTCTAATATGAGCTACTTGCAAAGACCTCCACCATATCACTCACAGCCTCCATTCCAAATGCCTATTCAACAACATAACTTTCAACCTCAACAACAACCACCCGTACAACAAGCGAGTAGCTCAGGTATGTCTTTAGAAGATATCGTTAAAAGCCTAGCTACTAGCACTCACACATTCCAACAGAATACTGAAGCTAGCATCAAAAACTTGGAACAACAAATGGCTCAGTGTGCTAGCTCGGTGAAAAAGATAGAATCTCAAGGTAAGTTACCCCCACAAACCGAGAAAAACCCAAAACACAATGTTTGTGCCATTACCTTGAAATGCGGTGAGGAAGAATTGAGAAGTGGTGAGGAAGAAGTTGTTATAGAAGAGAAGGATAATAAAAAGGATGAAGCATCAAAGCCGGTTAAAAGCGAAGAAAAATTTTATCCTCCACCTCCATTCCCTGAAAGACTTCATGGCACAAGGAAAGAACGGGAAGAACAAGAAATCATGGAGACGTTCCGGAAGGTAGAGGTAAACATTCCACTCCTTGATGCCATTAAACAAGTTCCACGGTATGCAAAGTTCCTAAAACAACTGTGCACATCAAAGAAAAAGCTCAGAGGTACTGAAACAGTCAAGGTAAGTGAAAATATTTCAGCAGTGTTACAAAAGAGATTACCCCCAAAGTGCAAGGATCCAGGTGTTTTCACCGTTCCTTGTAAATTGGGGAATATTACTTTGCCTCGAGCTATGCTGGACCTTGGAGCCTCTATTAACGTCCTACCATACTCAATTTTCTAAACACTTAATGTGGGACCGTTAAAGAGGACCGGGGTGACCATTCAATTGGACGATCGATCCGTAGTACACCCAAAAGGTGTATTAGAGGATGTGTTGGTCCAAGTGAATGAACTAGTGTTTCCAGCTGATTTTTATGTGCTAGACATGAAAGATGATGACAAACCAAATTCTAGTTCGATTTTACTTGGTAGACCATTTTTAAAAACTTCAAAGACTAAAATCGATGTTAATAATGGCACTCTTTCTATGGAATTTGACGGGGATGTTATAAATTTCAATATAGATGATGCTATACGTTACCCAAGTGATGTCTCATCTTTGAATTATATAGATGTCGTTGAACCACTAATTGATAAATGTTTTGAGTTGTCTAACAATGGTGTTTCGGTCTTAGTGTTAAACAAAAGTATAAAAGAAGTTGCATCAAAGGAACATAATGAAAAAATCAAGCTTGGGGAGGAATTGACGGAAATTGATAAACTGAAGAAAAAAAGGCCAAAAGCACGAAAACTAAAGTTACCGAATATTGGCAAAAGGCTTCTTCCGTTTATGGTAGCACCTGATTAAAGAAAATTTTCAAAAAGAATAAGTCTAGCCAAAGACAATAAAGAAAGGCGCTTTGCGGGAGGCAACCCGTGTTTGTTTGTTTATTTTCTTTAATAATAATAATAAAAAATGCAAAAATATATATATATAAAAAATGTAAAAAAAAATTTTCTACCGGGTGGTATGAGAGTAGTTTGGGTCAGAACGTTGACCCGGCCGTGTTAAAATTCTCTACAAAAGTTACCCAGCCGTGTTCAATTTTTAGTAAATGATTCAAACTTTTGACCCGGGCGTGTCAAAATATCACCCGGCTGGGTTAAGTTTCTGCCCAAAAATTTGTTCCCAGGTCTAAAAAAATAATTATGTTTTGTTCCCAAAACCCTCACTCAACATCAAACCCTCACGGCCTCACCAGCTAGCGCCCCTACCAGCCTCCATTAGGTAACCCTCATCTCCAATAACCTCACCGCCGCCGCCTACACTTCTGTCACCAAGCACCCCCCTCACAACCCTCAATCACCCACCACTTTGCTGTTACCGTTTTCCGCTACCTTGTACCGCCGTTCTCGTTGCTCTCACCAACCATCGCCGCCATCAGGTATGTTTCTATCTCCCTCACCCGTCTACGTTACCTCCGACCAACCTTTTGTCAACGCCTTCACCCCTGCCTAAGGATTGAAGATTAATTTGAGAACCAACCTATCTGTCACTATTTTTTTTTAATTAGTTTGCTAAACAGTCAATTATGAAATTGTTGGTTAAATTCAAGTTTACACAGATTGCTAAAGGACAACTAAATTAAAATCTATATGCATCAAGTTTGTTGGTTGAGCTTGCAGTCTATATGTCCGAAGCTGGTTAATATGATGATTTTGGTTAAAGACCAAAGGGCTATTTTCTATCTGTTGTGTAAGCATGGGTAGAGACGAAATATTGGTTTGAACGTTTCGCCACCACCGGCTATTCGTTTGTTGAAAGAAATTTCAAGCCGGACCGCTCCTTCCACCTTAGCACATGTCTCTCAGACTTGTCTCCAAGCATCGAGGACGACGCTAAATCTTAAAGCTTGCGGAGTTTAAAAAGGTATTTTCGTTTCATGCATTGCATTTAAAGTTGTATATAATTTACATTAGTACCATATATGAAAAAAAATGAAAAATGTTTTAAAAATGTTCCTTGAATATAGTTTGGCGCTAAAGTGGGAGATGATGATATTTATCGGAAATTGGTTTTTCAAATTACTAATAAATATGAGATAAATAAAAGAAAACACACTTAACTTGGGATGTGTCGGTAGGCTCAGCCTTGAAAGGGCAATTTGATAAAATGGGTCAGAAATCTCTTGTGGGTAAAGCGTTTTGTCCGTGGAAGATAAGTAATGAAAGGTCAGGCCATACTCAAGCCTCAATTATTGGTATGAAAAGTAAAAATATTATAAAGTTTTAAAATTTGAATACGTTATCATATGATGCTTGGGTAGGTTTAACGTTAGAGTATGCCGTGTAGCCTGTGATATAAATCTTAAACTGCTTAGCTTTAGTGTTTTACACTTAATTGGCGTATGGTTTTATAGCCTTAAATCTTGTATTGATGGGATGCCCCGGGTCCGGAGACTATGGGTCTGTATGCCGACTATTCATCTGGGTATTCACAATTCCTAAGTGGGGTTGTGAATATTTAAAATAAAGCTAAAAAAGAGGAAACCCGCAGTTTTCTGCCACATAAGTCTTTAAACATGATCACAAAAGTACAAAGTACAAATACATTACAGACTTGATCATCCACGCTGTTAGCCATGTGGGGTCCCCTTGCTAGCGTCTCATTACCATTAAGAAACGGACCACAAGGGACACGCCACATGTAAGCCCTACCAAATGAAATTTTGCATACTCACCTATGGTAATGCTTCGGTGTATTGCTTGATAACGGGGGTATGTCATGTTGTGGGGAACACTAGCTAATAATTAATTGAACCTTAATCATATCTAATGGCTGATTTGTAGACTTTAAAACTTTCAGTAAACATTTCACATCATTTCAAAAACTTGTCTTAAACAAACATCTTTTGTCTTTCATAACAAAACAACATTTATAAATACATCATAAGTCTTCGGATGCCAGCTTCTTACTCTTCTGCCATGTGTCATCCTCTAGCTAGCTGCCTCATCCTACTCACCTGCGTGCATACTAAAAGTCAGCTACGCTGAGTGAGTTCTAGTTAATCAGGCAACATACAATACATTCATAATTACATACTTAACCTGCTTGGCTTTCTTAAATGTATATACACACATACATACTTTCGTTCATACTTTATACTTTCATACTTTCGTTCATTATATACTTACTTACCTTCATACTTTCTTTCTTTCATATTCATACCTTACGTTTTAAAGAGCATTACGCCCTACTTTCCTCGAGTATTATTAAGGCCCGTTTCCCTCTTGCCTCGAATATTATTAGGATTCGGTTCCCTCTTGCCTCTAGTATTATTAGGGCCTGGTTCCCTCTTGCCTTGAATATTATTAGGGTTCGGTTCCCTCTTTCCTAGAGTATTATTAGGGCCCGGTTCCCTCTTGCCTAGAGTATTATTAGGGCCCGGTTCCCTTTTCTACCATACAACCATACCTTACTTTTCCTTACCTTTATAATCGTAACCATCATTTATACTTTCAATAGTTGCATTAGAATACATATACTATTCGTACATACTTTCTTTTAGATACTCATTCCATACTTTCAACACATTATTCCCACTTGACAGTACGTGCAATATCCGAAGATCGTTCCCGTACCGTCAAGAATTCATTCATATCATAATTATAACTATCACATCAATCATTACTAGCTGCGTGCCCGCGCGATGCGGCGAGTTATGCATGCAAACATGACATCGGATGTGTAACCGATGTTATTGTCTCTGTATGTGCGTGGCTTCACAATAGTACGTGCGTAACCCGTCGATAGTATACTCGTATTGCGGCATTAGTAAGCACGTAACACAACAACTGTGCAAGCTCAGTCAGGTGTTGGTGTGCGCGTAACGATACATTGAACTTGTCTTGACCCGCAACCCGTCCCGCTTGACAATGTTTTAACCGAAATTCGTTATGATTTGACCCCTTTCAACCCAAACTTGTCCCGACCCAAATCAAATTAACCTTTTCGTATCGAATCATTCCAACCTTAACCTTTTTGACCCATAACCCGAACGATCGAACCCTCCGATTCGTTTGCCGGTCTTTAACGGTAATCATGTAACACGTTAAGTTTTTAAAATGAAAAAAGTATCACAATACCATACTCAAATTAAAGAGAATAAAATTCTCGTTTCTATGGTATAATGTTTTTATAAAAATATTAAGGTGTTTAAAAGTTATTAACATTTAAACATCACAGGGGTAGTTTGTTTAAAATAAGGGATATATATGTAACTATTAAATAAATTAACAAAATGTGATTAAAGTTGAAGGACCATACTTGTAATTATTTTAGAATAAATTGAAAATAAACCGTAACATAATTTTGCTTTTAATAAAATACAAAAGTGTCAAAAGACAAAATTGTCCTTAAAATATCTTAATCTTATGCATTAAAGATTGTATGTAAAGCAATGAGTTTGGTACCTCTTAAAAATTAAGAGGTCCCTTACTCATACTTTATATTTAGTATGGATATAACATACAATTACACTTAAGGTAAGTGTATTAACATTCACATTGAGTATGCACACAACCCCGAAAACATTACAAGGAATGGGGCTATAACTCACCTGAGTCATGTTACGTTCGCCGTTAATGGTTATTCCTCTCTTTAACTAGGCTCGGCTAACTATTCATTAATTATGTGTATCATACGTGCCCTAATCACATTATTTAGGTTTCAGCAGAAAAGGCTAAGTCTGGTCTATTCTATTCGACTGTCTCCTCTGTTATACAAACACTTCAGTATTTGAATACAATCGTATTCGAATACCCTTGTATTCAGATACTCTTGTATTCGAATACATTTGTATTCGAATACATTTGTATTCGAATACACCTGTATTCGAATACATTTGTGTTTGAATATTCTTGTATTCGAGTACATGTGTATTCTCCTTTTCTTTCTTTTTCTTTCTTTTATTCGAATACACTGTCTTTCATTCGCATACTTTCCTCATTCGAATACCGTTCTTAATCGAATACACCCATTGATATTGTATTCGAATGGAAGCCCATTCGAATACACCCTCTGTAGGTTGTTCATGTCCTTGTTATCATTATCACTATATATATCACACACACATATATATATATATATATATCCGATCTCTTTCCAAGCGTTTCCACTTTCATTAACGATTAAGATCTAGTCCGGTTTTCCTAAAGCTTGAACCTTTATTGGTTTTAAACGTATTTAAGCTAGATCTAGGGTTTCTACGCGAACCGTATTTACTAAAGAGTTCATTAAGTCCACTTTTAACATCAAGTTTACATTTTTATATTGTAACAATACCTGATTAGCCTTTGTTTCAAGTTTTAGGGCAAACCATTCTTAAAAATGGAATCTTTATGGGTAAAGAACATACCTTTTGACGTTTTTAGGCTATGGGTTAGCTTCACTATGATCTCTAGAGTCGTATCTAGCTTGTATAACCAAGATCTACGAGAATCTAAGCTCGGTTTTGGTCTTGAATCCTTACCTTGGTCACGACCGAACTATCAAGGGTGTTTGTGTGTGTTTTTGAGTGTGTAGGAGGCTTAGAAGATAAAAAATGAGGGTTTAAGGATTTTAGGGAGGTTTAAGGAGTATTTATACTCTCTTAAGCCCATGCACCTAAGGCCCATCACCATTCCCTTATCCCATCTTTCATTAACCAAGTCCATACTCTTTATTTTATTTAACTTAGTTAAATATTTACATAATTTTAAACAAACACGATTCTTTTATTTGTTATTATCAAAAGTGAGATGTTACAAGTCTTCCCTCCTTAAAGAGGTTTAAACAAATCAGGGTAAAACCTGCGTGTCTCTTCTTCAACTTCCCAAGTGGCATCTAAGCCCTTACGATGCTTCCATATCACCTTAACCAAAGGGATAAATTTATGATGAAGTTGCTTTTCCTTGCGGTCAACTATCTCTATAGGTTGTTCAATGTAGTTTAACTGTTCATCAACCTCGATGTCTACTAATGGCACATGAAACATGTCATTAGCTAGACATTTTCTCAAATGGGAAACATGGAAGCTATAATGAATTCCTTCTAACTCCTTGGGTAAAACTAGATTGTAAGCCACTTCACCCAAACGATCTACAATCTTAAACGATCCAATGCACCGTTGACTCAGCTTACCCCTCTTTCTGAAACGAATAATTCCCTTTCAAGGCGAGACCTTAAGCATCACATTGTCACCAACGTTAAACTCAATCGGTCGTCGTCGCTTATCGGCATATGACTTCTGTCGGTCTTGAGCAACTTTCATTCTTGCCTTGATTTGTTCGAACCTTGAAGAGATTTCTTGCACAAGTTCCAAACTTCCAATCTCCTTCTGGCCAATCTCTCCCCAACATACCGGAGTTCTACAACGTCTACCATACAACATCTAGAATGGTGGCATACCAATACTTGAATGGTAGCTGTTGTTATAGGAGAACTCCTCCAGATGCAAATGATCATCCCAACTTCCTCCAAAGTCCACAAACACGTAGCATATCCTCAAGGGTTTGGATCGTTCTTTCAGACTACCCATCTGTTTGAGGATGATACGCCGTACTGATGTTCAATCATGTTCCCATAGCTTCATGGAACTTCTTCCAGAATCTTGAAGTAAGGCGAGTGTCTCTATCAGACACAATCGACAATGGCACCCCATGCTTAGTCACAACTTCTTTTATGAACACATTTGCTAACGTTTCTGACGAGATGGATTCACGTATAGGCAGAAAGTGTGCACTTTTCATTAAACGGTCCACGATCACCCAAAAGGTATCATGATGTTTAGCGTACGGGGTAGCTTAGTTATGAATCCATGGTGATGTGTTCCCATTTCCATTATGGTATCTCTAGCGGCTGCATTTTCCCATTTGGTTTCTGATGTTCCGCCTTGACTTGCAAGCATGTTAAGCACTTACTGACATAACCCACCACATTATTTTTCATACCCGGCCACCAGTAGTCTCTCTTAAGATCTTGATACATCTTGTTGGATCCGGGATGAATCGAGTATATTGACTTATGAGCTTCATCTAGGATTCGACCTCTAAGATCTCCATGGCGTGGAATCCACATGTGATCAAACCTAGTCTTAACACCATGAGTGTTATCCGTCAACTCATCTTGCTGTCTGAAAATTCTTTCTTTCTTTATTAGCCCTTCATCTTCTAGCACGTCTGACTGCAGCTTGATGATTTTTTCGAAGAAATATAAGTTAATAATCAATTATACGACTTCACGATTGCAATGAGTACTTCATTCTTACGACTTAGCGCGTCGACGACCACATTAGCTTTACTGGGGTAGTATTTAATATCACAGTCATAGTCCTTGATTAACTCCAACCCTCTTCTCTGTCTCATATTCAGCTCTTTCTGCTCAAAGAAGTACTTCAAACTCTTGTGATCGGTGTAGATAGTACACTTTGTATCATACAGATAATGTCTCCATATCTTGAGAGCATGCACTACTGCTGCTAGCTCTAAATCATACGTTGGGTAGCTACTTTCATGAACCTTTAATTATCTGGACGCATAAGCTATAACCTTTCCTCGTTACATTAACACGCATCCTAACCCACGATGCGAGGCATTTGTACAGACATCCAAATCCTCGTCACCATCGGGTAAAGCAAGGATTGGAGCTTGCGTGAATCTCTTCTTTAATTCCTCCAAAGCTTCTTCTTGAAACTTACCCCAACTGAACACTATAGACTTTCGGGTCATACCGGTCAACAGTGCAGCTATCTTGGAGAAGCCTACGATGAATCTCCTATAATTGCCAGCCAACCCTAAGAAGCTTCGTATATCAGTCGGGTTCTACGGAGTCTTCCAATTTTTTACCGCCTCGATCTTAGCTAGGTCCACAGTAATCCCTTCAGGATTGATTACGTGACCTAGAAACTAAACTTCACGCAACCAGAATGCGCATTTCGAAAACCTAGCATACAACTTCTCTTTCTTCAAAGTCTTCAATACTTCTCTTAGGTTCTCAGCATGATCAGAATCGCTCTTTGAATAAATCAATATATCATCGATGAAAACGATAACTAACTTATCCAACATCGGCTGACACACCCTATTCATCATGTCCATAAACATCGCGGTAGCATTTGTTTGACCGAATGACATCACGAGGACCTCATAGTGTCCATACCGCATCCGAAACGTTGTTTTAGGGATGTCTGCCTCCTTCACCTTCAAATGATGATAGCCTGATCTAAGGTCTATTCATGAGAACCAACTCGAAATTTGTAGTTGATCAAACAAATCATCAATCCGTGGCAACGGATATCTGTTCTTCACCGTAAGTTTATTCAACTCACGATAGTCTATACACATTCTCATGCTTTGATCTTTATTTTTAACAACCAACACCGGTGCGCCTCACGGGGAAACACTCGGTCTTATAAAACCCTTGTCGAGGAGTTCTTGCAGTTGGGACATCAATTCTTTCATCTCAGATGGTGCCAGGGGGTAAGGTGCTTTCGCGACGGGCTATGCTCCCGATACTAAATCTATATGAAATTCTACATCTCGCTCCGTTGACAACCCCGGATGGTCCTCAGGGAACACTTCTGGGTAGTTTCACACAATAGGAACATCTTTCACTACTTTCGTCTACGCTATAGCTTTGACAACATACGCCAGGTAGGCACCGCACCCTCGTCTTAACAAACCCTCGGCTTTTACCATCTAAATGACATTAAGCCCAGAACTTTCCTTATCACCATAAACCGTCATTGTACTACCATCCAAGGACTTTAACCTTATTAACCTACTTTTACACACTATCTGAGCTTCAAACTCAGATAGCCAATCCATTACCAAAACTACATCGAATCCTCAAAAGGTCATAACGCACAGGGTAACAGGAAACTCGCGTCCCTCTAACTCTATCTTAAAATCCTTAACCATTCTCATTATTCTAACCGTAGTTTCACTAGCGGTTTCACTGTAAGGGTTTCAGGCACTCGGCAACATTTCATTTTGGCTAATTTACTAAATGGTGTAGCTACGAAACTTCTGTTTGCACCCGGATCAAACAATACTGAAGCAGAAATACCGTTTACTAGAAACGTACCTGTCACAACATCAGGAATCTGCTTGGCCTGTTCTTGAGTCAGCATGTAGGCCCTAGTCCTTGGCCTAGCTTGCTCAGCATTGTTCTTTCCACTTCCTCCGGCTCCACCATCGGTGCATTCCCTAGCAAAATGACCAGTCTTATTGTACTTGTAACATTCGGGCTTTGCACTACACTCATGGGCATAATGTCCCACCTTTCCACACTTGTAACAGACATTCAACCCAACTCTGCATTCTCTGGCATGGAGTTCCCGTACTTATGGCATGTATCAGAACCAATACCTCACCTACTTTCACCACCGTGCATCTTACCGGAAATCTTGCACGTCTTCTTCTCCCCCACCTTCTGTTTCTTGTGTTTAGAGTTCCACAACTTAAGACCGGGTCATTTAGCATGATTGACCCACTTCGTATCCATACTTTCTTCCACCACCACAACATCATCCATAGTCAAGTCATCATAAACCATCTCAGCGAGTTCCACTGCTGATTCAAACGTAGCAGGTTTATTTGCCCTCAATAACGTGCAGACGTTCTACGACGGTCCTTTTATGTAGCACTTGATCCTCTTAGCCTCAGTTTTAACCATATCAGGCACCAACCTAGACATTCGGTTGAATTCGGTATTGTGCTTGCGGTGTGTCATCTTGCCCGCCTTCAAGTTTAAAAACTTCATTTAAGCCCTTTCTACCTCAGAATCAGCACAAAAAAGTTTCATGACCATCTCCTTCAAGTCATTCCATCTTAAAGCCTTAATCTCTTCTTGATTCTTCCTCTGCTCCACCGAATCCCACCAATACATAGCTTCGTCTCCGAATGATTGTGTAGCATAACCCACAGCTTGGTCAGGACGACACTCGCTAATTTGGATAACCTTATCCATTGCGGTTATCCATTGAAGAGTAGCGATTGCGTCTCCCAAACTATTAGCTTCGGCGGGTCACAACCTTTGAGTGACTTGTAGTTACACCCGACTCAGCCCCTTCTCCTATCATCAACCTTCACAAACCTAACCTCACTTGAGTCACCTTCTCTCCTTCGTCATCCTTATTACCATTCTCTCCCGTTTTCTCAGCAGTCTTAGCACGACTTCTAGCAGATCCTTCAGGATGTAGGTTTTTCACTACAGCAGCCACATCTTGAGCAATTGCAGCTTGAACAGCAGGGTCAAGTTGATACCCTTCATTCTGGCTTGGCCCTCGCAGGGTTTCACTTCTTTCTTCTCTTGAGTTAACAACTGGTTCTTCAGAGGGGCCTCGGACAATACGTGGCCTACCACGACGTCCAGTATGACCTCTTAGTCCAACAACTTTCCTAGCTCCAGCCATTCATATTCTAAAAATGGAAAACACAAACGTCATCACTCAAAGAACTATTTAGTACAAGGATAGTAAAGCTAACTTGTAATAATAGTGGTCAACTGTGATTAGCTGATCACGTTACTCTCCTTGTCCTATATAATTCCCTTTGTGAATTCACTTGTGCTAAGTTCTACTCTCAAACGGTTAATCAATCAGACAATCAATTAATCCTACCTCTAACATACACATATTCTTATTCTAGCAATTAAGCTAACATCATTATACATTAATTAATCACATACTTCACCTTTACTTAGCTAGCTTGAGCAACACATGGCTTTCTTGAACTGTCATATTCTTCTTTTTCTTACTAAAGTCCCGTTCGCTGTTCGAGTCTAAGCATGTAGGATGCTTAATTCTCTCGAACTTATGCTCTGATACCAACTTGTATGGCCCCGGTCCCGGTGCCCTACTTTGGTGTTGGATTTACTCATAAACACAGTTCTAAATAACAAAATTAATTAAAACTTTCGCGGAAAATAAAACTTTCAGTAAACATTTCACATCATTTCAAAAACTTGTCTTAAACAAACATCTTTTGTCTTTGATAATAAAACATCATTCATAAATACATCATAAGTCTTTGGATGCCAGCTTCTTATTCTTCTACCATGTGTCTTCCTCAAGCTAGCTGCCTCATCCTACTCACCTGCGTTCATACTAAAAGTCAGCTACGCTGAGTGAGTTCTAGTTAATCAGGCAACATACAACACATTCATAATTACATACTTAACTTGCTTTTCTTACTGTAATGTATATTCACACATACATACTTTCGTTCATTATATACTTACTTACCTTCATACTTTCTTTCTTTCATATTCATACCTTACGTTTTAAAGAGCATTACGCCCTACTTTTCTCGAGTATTAATAAAGCCCGGTTCCCTCTTGCCTCGAATATTATTAGGGTTCAGTTCCCTCTTGCCTCGTGTATTATTAGGGCCCCTTCCCTCTTGCCTCGAATATTATTAGGGTTCGGTTCCCTCTTGCCTCAAGTATTATTAGGGCCCGGTTCCCTCTTGCCTCGAGTATTATTAGGGTGCGGTTCCATTTTCTACCATACAACCATACCTTACTTTTCCTTACCTTTATAATCGTAACCATCATTTATACTTTCTATAGTTGCATTAGCATACATATACTATTCATACATACTTTCTTTTACATACTCATTCCATACTTTCAACACATTATTTCCACTTGACAGTACGTGCAATATCCGAAGATCGTTCACGTACCGTCAAGCATTCATTCATATCATAGTTATAACTATCACATCAATCATTATAACATACAATTACCACTTAAGGTAAGTGTATTAACATTCACATTGAGTATGCACACAGCCCCGAAAACATAACAAGGAATGGGGCTAGAAACTCACCTGTGTCCTGTTACATTCGCCGTTAATGGTTATTCCTCTATTTACTGGACTCGGTTAACTGTTCATTAATTATATGTATCAATACGTGCCCTAATCGCATTATTCAGGTTTCAACAGAAAAGGCTAAGTCTGGTCTATTCTATTCGAGTGTCTCCTCTGTTATTCGAACACTTCAGTATTCGAGTACACTAGTATTCGAATACACTGTATTTGAATACACTTATATTCGAATACACCTGTATTCGAATACACTTGTTTTCAACTACATTTGTGTTCGAATACTCTTGTATTCGAGCACATTTGTATTCTCATTTTCTTTCTTTTTTTTTTCATTCGAATACACTGTCTTTCATTCGCATACTTTCCTCATTCGAATACTGTTCTTAATCGAATACACCCATTGATATTGTATTCGAATGGCTGCCCGAAGCGGACCGAAGTCATACTGATCGTATAGACTTCCCGGGAGAATACTGATGCTAGCTCCAAAATTAAGAAGCACCCGAGTCATTTTAAAATCACCCACTTGAATGGGTATAATGGGTATTCCCGGATCTTGTAGCTTGGGTGGAAGAGCACCCGAAAGAATTGCACTCACGTTATCGGTAAATCAATTTGTTTAGGAATATTATGACTCCTTTTCTGTGTGCACAACTCTTTCAGATACTTAGCAAGGCGGTAATTTGTTTTATGGCATCTAAAAGAGGAATATTAATTTTCACTTGTTTAAACGTTTCCCACATTTCCTCTTGTTGTGGGCCTCTTTTTGATGCGTTCTTCGCCTTCGATGTCGCCAACAAAGCATCGGGATAGGGGACGGTTTTCACCTTCTCATTGTCCTTAGAATTATTGGTGTCATCCTTCGGAACTAGTTTGTTGATTTTAGTTTCAGTATTATTAGGTTTATTCTTAGCCAGTTCCGGCTCGTCATCAAATGACGTGATTTTCATCAATCTCTTCCACCATCCCCTCAACCAATGATGGTGGAATCCCAACCTTATTATCATACTTTTTACCATTATGTAAAATAATTACCTGATTGATGTGCTTTTTCGAACTTGAACTGTGATGATTCGGGTTAACTGTGGTGTCGCTTGGGATTTGGCCCGCATTCTTCGGTATTTTCGCCATGTCTGAAGCGAGCTGACCAATCTGCTTCATCATTGCTTATGACGATTTATCCCGTAACTCGAATTGTTTCTTCGTGTCGGCCTTGTGATCTGTCATAACCTTCAACAATGCATCCAACTTTTAGTTCACTGACTCATCCGAATTTCTCGAGGACCCTTTCTGCTGGTCCTGATTACCCGAAGAATTTCCACCCTGGTTACCGTCTCTGTTGTACCCCCGATTCTGGTTATACGAACCGTACTGATAACCGCTCTAGCGGTAATTACCATACGACCTGTTCTGGCTCGATCCCTGAAAGTTCGGGTTCAACTGTGTAGACGCGTTCCCGTATCGAAATTTCGGGTGATTCCTCAGAACCAGGTGATAAGTCTTCAAGTTGAACCCTTGGCCCTTGGAATCCCCGTAAGCATAGTTAACCTCTCCGGTGCCATCTTCCTCATCATCAAATTCGGGACAATTTTCCGACTTATGCCCGATTTCGCCACATCCTCATAATCTGGAAATTTTACACCAACTTTACCGACTTCCTTCTTCTTACTCTTTCTCAACCCAGCCAGTTCACGTTCCAACTCAGCAATTCTTTCAGACTCATTCGTTACTGACTTAACTGAACTAGAAGAAATACCACGTCTTCGTCTCTTGGCTGCTGCTTCTGATTTCGAGTCTTCACACATAAACTCCAAAAAATCTCAGTCATCCTCCTCAGGCTGATTCAACAACTGACCATTACACGAGGCCTTAAGATGCTTTCAGTCCTCGTATGTCAAACCATCAACAAAGCACTTTACCAGTTCCCATAGTTCAATCTGGTGGTGTGGGCATTTTCTGATCATATCCTTATATCTGGTGAAGGCTTCATGGAATAATTCGCTAGATAACTGTGAAAAGTTGCGAATCTCCGAACGAGCCTCGCTCGTCTTCGACTATGAATACAACTCGTTCAGAAACACCTGCTGCATGTCGGCCCAATTTCTGACATTGTGCATCGGCAACGAATTAAACCAGAGTTTTGCTTTGTCTTTTAGGGAAAACTGGAATAATCGCAACCGGACCTCATCCTGATTACGTACCATCTCCAATAGACTCGCAAATAGCCGAAAAATCGGTCAAGTAAGAATACGGTCCTCCGAAGCCATCCCGTGAAAATGAGGAACAATGTTAATGTAAGATGGCCGGGACTTAAAAGTTTGCTGTCCCAGCACTCGTTCTTGTGGGACCAACAGGGATGCTCCATCCGAGATAGCCGGTCTGAACCGACTGTTAACACCCTGAACCGGGGCCATATAATTTCTCCTTAATCCCCAGGGTGGTTTGCCAAACCGCCCCGGTTAACCTGAATGTTCCGTACGCTTTCGGGCCTTTCTGCCCGATTCACCCTATCTCGACCCCTTCCATTTCTGTTAACTGCTTCACCCCGTCTTCGATTAACTGGCTCTTCTACCTCTTCATCCCAATTATCATCACCCATGTCTTCCGGCCCAACATCCTCGTTCTCGGGCTCAACTGCCCGATTTCTCCTAACCCACCGATCTACCTCGTGCTCAATCTCAAAACCCTCGTTCCCATTATTATTTTCCCCCTCTTCTTCATCTTCTGTCGGAATACTCGGTTGAACATCATCGATATTTATCCGAACTTTGCGGTTGGGGTTACTATTTGGAACTGATGGTCCGGCTTGGTCAAAGTTGAGATTTAGATTTCGGTTTCGGGTTCTGGAAGCACGAGATGAGTGATTGTGGTCGTTTTGGTTATTGAAATTTGGTGTTGGAGGTATGTTATCCGGGTGAAATGCGTTATTTTGTGGAAGTGGGTCTTGGTTTTTGGTTCTGGTTATGGTTTTCATTTAGGTTATGGTTTTGGTTCTGATTATGATATTCCATCTCTGAATTTCTGTTCTGAACTCGGTTCTGCCGAGCTACTCTCTCGATTTCGGGCTCAAAAATTAATGGTGACTGTCGGCCCAAGTGACGGGTGTGCATAAACCTGTTATCTGCACAAAAAAAAAAAACACACCCCGCGTAAAACAGAAAAATAAAATTTAAACTAAAAACTGAAAACAAAAATTAAACTACAATTAAAATTAAACACAAAAATCAAATAACACAAAAAATACTAAGCGCACTAACTCCCCGGCAACGGCGCCATTTTGATGACCGTCGTTCAAGTCAATCAAAAACCTAATTAGACTTCCTAGATAGGATAAGTAAGGTATCGTATCCACCAGGAGTATGTGGTCAATGTGATTCGCGTAAGCAACTTTAATATTATGAAATAACTGGTTTTTAGTGCTGATCACACAAGCGAATAAAGTGAATTCATGTAATTACGCAAGTAAGAAAATAAACGAGTTTCAAGCAATTAACAAAGTAAATTACACCCGGGAATTCAAGTAAGCAGCCTACAGTAATATCATGCAACCTAACAGATAAATTATTAATGGTTAACTAAAGACTGATTAATCAGACAAAACCTTAGACATCAACACTCACTTTACACAAGGCACTGGTTATCAAACAGTCCTTGCCAGTGTGACTCAGTTAAGGGCAATTGTATGTTTTATCGTATTCAACCTAATCAAACAGTCATATGATCAATTATCTAGCAACTGGTAACAAATCTTTCAGACTAACATAAACCTAAACCGATTGAACACACAGAAATACCAAACATCAATAATCATATATCAATCATCAATTATTATACAAGAGTGTTCTTAATCACATGAGAAAAACTTTAAAGTTACAAACTATACATCCCGGGTGAGATTCTAGGAGATTAGCCGAGCCTTGACATCGTTAAATCTTCAATATGGATGATATAGATCATGTGTAAGGTCTTGGCACGAGCTATGATGGTGAAAATTGCCTCCTCAACTGTTGGAAATCGTATCTCTTCATCAAAAACGAGATAGGGTTGATTATGATGAAAAGTTTGATTATAAAACCTAACTCCCGTTTGCACACCCCATCGCGATACGTGATGGGGTCTTCAGTGGATACCGAGAAGCATGTTGAAAACCGAGAACTCAATGTTTTTTTAAGGGCCGAAAGCCCAAATCAGACTGAGAACACATGTTAGTGCACGGTTTTGCGTCTAGAGTCTTTGTATTTATCGTTAACGTTTTTATTTATGATTTAATGTAATAATAGTTTATTTATTGAGTTAGTTCGTTAAGTTATAGTCTAGTTCGCTAGGGGATGTTAGCGAACTAGACATTAAATGTATTCCCTCCTGATTCGTTAGAGGATGTTAACGAATCAGGGGGTGTTTCGCTATGCTAATGTATGTAATGAAGGGGAGGCTTAGGGGATGTTAGCGAACCAGATCACCTTCTATTTATAGTGAACTCCTGTTCACGTTTTGTAAGTTTTAAGTTTTAGAGAAGTTTTGGTGAGTTTAATTAACGAATGGCTGTCCAATCTCTCTCAAGCTTCACCTAATATTATACAGATAATATATACACATACATAACACTGAATTAAGTTAATTATGAGCTAGATCCGTAAACGTATTAATAGTATAGATACAGATCTAAGATCTATTAATTGTTATTGATACGATTAAAAGGGGATCCAACAATTGGTATCATAGCTGTTGGTGCTCAATTTACACTTGATTTGGTGTTTTATTGGTTTCGTTTTTGTTAGTTTTCGGTTTTGTTTGGTTTTGAATCAATTGTGTTTGAATTGGTTGAATTATGGATGAATTGGATTGAATTCGTGTTGGTTAAGGTATTGTAGAGGTTCGGATTAGAGGAATTGAGGTGTGGTTTGGATTTGTGTTGTTTGGTATTGATTTCGGTTTAAGTTCGAAACAGGGTTGTATTTTGGTCAAAATTGGTTTGGCTATTGATGTTAGTCGGTTATGAGATGATGTGTATTGGATTCGGAATTTGATTACGAGGAGATTGATAGGTTATTTGTGCGTTTTGGTTGAGAAACGAAGTAGTATTACAAATATGATATTTCTGGGTTTCTGGGTTTGATCTTCAAAATTTCTGGAAAATTGCTTTGAATGTTTGAAGATTTGAAGATGAACTTAATTAGTTATCTTCTTCCTGGTGATTCGCTATATGTTTCACGGTGAGTCGTTATCAACTGTGTTACTTCGTTACCCAGTTCGTTAACCAATTCGTGTGAGTTATTGATTCGTGTAATCTAGTTCGCTATCTAGATTAACCGATTCATGTGACACGTGTTCTTCTTGGAATTTGTGTCCTAACAACCTTTGCCACGTGGCATAAGGTGTCAGAGTTTCTTACAAATGTTTGTAACAACCTGATTCGCTATAGTGTGATTCGCTAATCCACTTTAGCTGATTCGCTAAGCATTCCTTAGTGATTCGCTAAGTTTATTTTGGCGATTCGTTACTGATTATCATCTGATTCACTAAACTAATCCTTTGTGATTCGCTGAACTAATCCTTTGTGATTCGCTAAACTAATCCTTTGTGATTCGTTTGGTCAATTCGTTAAGTTGACTTGTGATTCGCTAAACCTTCATCTCATTCGTTATCTGTTTCGCCATTTGGTCAATCTTAACCTTGTTAAGAGTTGATTCGTTAAACACTGTTCACAGTTCGCTATAAATGTTCACAGTTCGCTATAACTGTTCACAGTTCTCTATAACTGTTCACAGATTGTTAAATTTTATTTGTTACACCCTTTAAATTTTTGAAACTTTTCATAGATGGCCGGTATGTGTGCATTAGCTTCTCAAAACATGTTAATGCAACAGATGTTGCAACTTGATACCGAGATAGGTTCGCATTCTAAATGTCCAAGATTGATGAAGTTCAGTGATTTTGCCAAGTGGGAACCTCGGTTTCGTGCACATTTGGGATCTGTTCATCCTGATTGCTCTTACTGTCTTGATGAAGTTTATGTGGCACCAATGATTGGTGATGATACTATTGAGTATACTCCTAAAGCTGTTTCTCAATACTCACAAGAAGAGAAGAAAGCTTTAGAAATCGAGATAAAAGCCTATTCTACTCTGACTATGGCATTACTAGAAATATCTTTCATCAAGTTAGTAGTATCAAGAGATGTGCGTCTTTATTTCAACATCTGCGTATGAGAAGCATGGGAAACACAACTGAGAGTAAGAAAGTGATGCTCAAGTTTCAGTTTCGAAACTTTAATCTATTGATTGGAGAAACAGTTGAAGAGATGACTACAAGATTTAGTCATTTAATTGCTGAAATGGACAAGATGAAAATGGAAATTTCTGAAAGGGATAAAATTGACACTATTAAAAGTGTGCTTCCAAATTCTTACTCAACATTTCTAATGGTTTTGAAAGAGAATGACTATTTTGTGAATGAAGATTTGACGGCACTTGAATTTCTACAAAAGATCGAAGCTAGATAATACGATCTTAAGTGTCAAAAATCCTCCAAAGAAAATCAAGATCCAGCTTTCTATGGTGGAAGTATGCCTCTTAGTTCAACGATCTCTCCAATCACTGCTTTTCTTACTCATGTTGCAAGTGAGAAAGAATCAACTATGTTTAATGATCCAAAAGTTTGTTTCTACTCTGCTGGTAATTCGGGTGGTTCTAGAAGTTCAACTAATATAAATCCATCTGCTACACCACCTAGTGTTAATATGAAGGAAGCTGAGCAAAACTTTGCTTTTCTGACAGCTTTTATGTCTTCATATGAAAACTTAGTGAGTAGTAAGATTGCTACAGGTGATTTAACAGATGAGGACTATGATCAGATAGATCCAGATGATCTAGAAATCATGGATTCAAAATGGAACATAGCTATGATCGTCCGTAAAGTTAAAAGATTCATGCAGAGAACTGGAAAAGATCTTCCAGCTTTAAACAAGAAGTTGGGTTTTGACAAATTAAAAGTAAAGTGTTATAATTGTCAAGAATTTGGGCATTTCGCGAAGGAATGTGACAACCAAGGAAAGAATACACTGGTCCTTGTGGTCAAAGTCAAAATGCTTCTACACCACGAGGAAGTGATGCTGAAAAGAAACCATCTTCTTCTACAACATAAGCAATGTTAACAGATGGAACCGACTGGTCACAACGGTTACTATGCAATGGTGTTCAAGCAAATTTGGCTATGTTTGGTTTACATAAAGATTGTCAAGATGCAACTGGTAGTGAGATGTCTTCCGATAATGATTCTGGATCTGATTCTGACAACTCTTGCGACAAACCTTCCGAATCAATGTTTGCTTGCATGGCCAAGATTAACGAGGTTAGTAATTCTATTTCTGCTACTTCATCTGTTAAAGCATCATGTGTTGACAGTGAATCTAACAAATCTAAGTTAGAAGCATTGAAAAATCAAAATGATAGTCTGATAAGAGAAATTGCTTCTCTTAAGGATACTTATCGACAATCTCTTGTGTCTCAAATGAGATCTCGAGAAAAGATTGAAGCATTGTCGACAAGTAACCACGATCTCAAGGCTGAATTATCTGTGAAAATGACCATTAATGACCAAAAGTTTCAAGAAATATTGAAACATCGTTCTAAGATAACTGAGCTTGAGAATGAGGTTCTTGAGTTGAAGAACAAGTTGGGTAAATTTCAAAATTCTTCGTTTTTGTTGAATGAAATTATCGAAGTTTCTGGAAAACAAAAGGACTCTAAAAAGGGTATAGGTTTTGTAGAAATTCCTCCACCATTTCACAATGATTATAAAATAAATCCTTTTGCCAAAAAGGAAGATGAGGTAATTTTGAAAGAACCTGTGATTTCAGAAAATGTTAAATCTAAAAATGTCAAACCCCAAGTTGCTCCTCAAAAACCTCATGTGGAAAGTAAAAAGGTCTTTGTTGAAAATGTTGACAAAGTCATTATCGAGGATGTGTTTGAACCTGAGATTATACACAAGAATCAGAAAATTCCTAGTTCTAATCACATTTTGTGTAAGCCTCATGATTTTGAGGAAGCAGTGTATGGTTCACACAAACCTCAAGAGAAAAAGGAAAATTCAATGAAAGTGAACTCTATGAAGGCAAAGAAGTCGGAAAAACCGAAAATTTCTGATGAGGATTTAATGCGTTTCATTAATCCTTCTAGTTCTAAGCCATCTACTGCTAGAGTTTTTAAGTTAAAGGGAATGGACACAATGTTCACTGAAAAAGACATTCCAATTAGTATCATTATACCTGAACTAATGGAAAGTGTGTTTTACAATGAAACTTTCAAAGTTCGTGAACTTGAACGTCAATATGCTCAAGCGAAAACATCAGTTTCATCAGATCCATTGACTAAGGCAGAACAACTTTTAAAACAAGCTAAGAAAATTAACTTTGTGAAGTCAACTGGGACAGATACACTAAAAAGTTTTTCGAACTGTTCTAATTTAGATTTTTACTTAAAGAAGAAATCTGAATTATCTGATGAGTTTGCTAAGAGCATGACTAAATATGTGAGTCATCAACAAACTTCTCAGTCATTCATTCCAAATACCTCGCAACAACATCGTGTAGACATTCGAAGTTGTTTCTTGTGCGGTCAACTTGGTCATGTTGTGAGGAATTGTAGTCAGCAGAACTATCAGAATCTTCATCATTTTATCAAGGACAAATCTAAGCCAATTCCATTAGTCAAGGAGATCCTGAAACGACCTGTGTCGTATGCTGATGATACTCATATTTTGTTCTCTAATGTGAATCCTCTTAAGGTGATTCATGTTAATGAGACTCATGGTCAAGTTAAATCCAAGTTTGTTCCAACTGCTCCTTTGTGTAAGAATGAAAATTCGAATGTGGTTCAGGCAGCGTATCTAAGACGAAAGTCAAAGAAACTTGCAACTTATTCACAAGTTGCTGAACAACAAATGAATGCATGTAAAGTTATTTTTTCCCAAGAAAACCAAGAGGTGCCCAAGACCGAGGCCTGAGCTGCCTTTTTGAACTAATCACTTTTGTTTGTGTGTAGGGTTCATCCAAGATCATTTCTGGTGAAAACTGGATTATGGACAGCGGATGTTTTCGCCATATTACTGGAAATCTCAACCTCTTATCAAATGTGAGAAATATTCAAGGGGGTTATGTGGCGTTTGCTGGGAATTCTGGGGGTATGATCACACAAGAAGGTGAAGTGTCGAATGGGAAGATTACGTTTGAGAAAGTAAATTATTGTGATAAAGTTGATCATAACTTATTGAGTGTATCGCAGATTTGTGATAAAAAGTACACTACGATATTTACTGACAAAGAATGTCTTATCTTGAAACCGGGTTATGTTATTCCCGAGGACATGGTTGTCATGCGATCACCACGATCAAATGATATTTATGTCTTAAATATGAGTTCTAAGGTATCCACATCGATCGAAACATGTTTTGTCTCGAAAGCAACCGAGAAAGACTCGATTCTATGGCATCGTAGAATGGGTCATATACATGTCAGAAAGATGAATTATTTAATGGCAAATGACTTAGTTGAGGGTGTCTCGTTAAAGAATTTTAAGTTATCCGATCACTGAGTTGCATGCAAAAAGGGCAAGCAGAAGAAGAAGACACATCCCTTTAAGTTATTGAATTCCATTGATACTCCTCTTGAACGACTTCATATGGATTTGTTTGGTCCTTTGAATCGTGCGAGTATTTATGGGGATTGATATTGTCTTGTTGTGACTGATGATTATTCGAGATATTCGTGGGTGTTATTTATGAGTTCGAAGGATCAAACACCGGTTTTGGTACAAAACCTTATTACTAAGATCGAATCACTGTATAAACAAAACGTGAGGAGAATTCAGAGTGATAATGGTACTGAATTCAAGAACAATATGTTGGATTTCTTTTGTATCCAAAAGGGAATTCACCGAGAATATAGTGCACCTTATGTACCTCAACAAAACGGTATTGCTGAACGGAAAAATAGAACTCTGATTGAAGCTGCACGCACAATGCTCGCTGATTCAAAGCTTCATGTCCAATTCTAGAATGAGGCAGTGAATACAGTTTGTTATACGCTTAATCGAGTTCTAACTGTGAAACGACTCAAGAAGACAAGCTACGAGCTCTTAAATAATAGAAAACCTAATTTAAAGTACCTGGAACCATTTGGGTGTCCGTGTACAATGTTGAAGAAGGATTCGGGTAAATTTGAAGAAAAAGCTATCGAAGGGTATTTCTTGGGATATGCATCTCCAAAGAAAAGGGTTTTTAATTTCACATCTGGTTGTGTTGAAGAATGGTACCATGTGGACTGTCAGAAGTACACAACTCCTTCACAAGGGAAAGGTCCAGACTGGATGTTTGACGTCGATAGTTTATTTAATTAATTTACTCCTTCGACTGAACACATCGACGAAGATCTGGTTTGAGCATACTTTGAAGATCATTTGACCATTCCAAGATTTTCAAGTTCTAATGATGTTGAAGCTCAACCAGATGCTCCAACTGAAGAACCTCAAGTTGTTTCTCCAGTTGTTATTGATAATGTTTCTACTTCTTCTGATGATGATCAAGCTGAAGATCAAGTTATTGACCTTGACAGTGATAATGTTTCATCTTCCGAGTTAGGTGAACATTACACTAACTTATTTGATAATGTTGTTGTTCCTGAGAATCCCACTCTTCGGATTCATGGATATCATCTACAGGAAAACATCATTGGAGAACTTGATGTGGGCGTTCGTACACGTCATCAAGTTGCTTCGTCAAGTGATAATAACATATTGTGTGCTTACACTAACTTACATTCTTCGGGAATTGTAAATCTTGCTAAATTCTCTTGCTTTCTATCTCAAGTTGAGCCAACGACAGCTCGTAAGACACTTGAAGATCCTTCTTGGGTAGAAGCTATGCAAGAAGAATTACAACAATTTGCACGTTTGGGTGTTTGGGACTTAATAGACAAACCTGCTAGAGTCAAGAAAGCCATTCCGACTAAGTGGGTATTTAAGTGTAAGAAAGATGATTGAGGGGCGATTGTCAGAAACAAAGCACGTCTAGTGGTGCAAGGTTTTCATCAGCAAGAGGGTATTGATTACACAGAGGTATATGCTCCAGTTGCAAGATTAGTGTCGATTCGAATCTTCCTGGCATATGCAGCTTATAAGAATATCAAGGTCTATCAAATGGATGTTAAAAGTGTTTTTCTCAATGGTGAATTACACGAGGAAATATTTGTTTTACAGCCTCCTGGTTTTGAAGATCCTGATTATCCGGACCGCGTTTACGGATTAAACAAGGCCCTGTATGGTCTACATCAAGCCACGAGAGCTTGGTATGGCATGCTCTCCGACCATCTGACTGATAATGGCTGCAAACGAGGGACTGTCGACTGCACTTTATTTCATAAAACTATTGGTGACGATCTTCTCCTAGTCCAGATTTATGTCGACGATATTATTTTTGGGTCTACAAACGACACATTGTGTAAGGAGTTCGAGAAGTCCATGCAAACAAAGTTCGAGATGAGCTCGATGGGAGAGATGAATTTCTTTTTAGGGATGCAGGTTCACCAGTCTACTCACGGAATTTTTATTCACCAGACTAAGTATGTGAACGACGTCTTAAGCCGATTTAAGATTTCTGCCGGAAAAATCCCTTCTACTCCTCTTCCAGTGGGTCACAATTTATCACCGGATGAATTGGAGGATTTCGTTGATCCTACCCTCTATCGTGCCATGATCGGTTCTTTAATGTATTTAACGGCTTCTCGCCCTGATATTATGTTTGCTGTTTGTCTTTGTGCTAGGTATCAAGCAAGTCCACGAGTGACTCACCTAGCTGCAGTCAAGAGAATTCTTCAGTATTTGAGGGGAAATCCAGACATCGGGTTGTGGTACCCCAAGGATGATACTTTTGATCTTACTGCCTATTCAGACTCAGATTATGGAGGATGCAAGATCAATTTCAAGTCTACTACTGCAGGATGTCAATTTTTAGGAAACCGGCTTGTTTCCTGGCAGTGTAAGAAGCAGAAAACGGTCTCCACTTCAACCGCCGAAGCTGAGTATGTTGCAGCCTCGAGTTGCTGTTCCCAGGTTTTGTGGATACAACAACATCTTCGCGACTACGGTTTGAAGTTTCTTACTACTCCTATCCTGATTGATAATTCTGCTGCAATTTCTATCACCAAGAATCCCGTACAACATTCTAAAACGAAACATATCGAAATTCGATATCATTTTATACGGGATTGCTATGAAAAGAAATTAATCAATCTTGAGAAAGTACATACTGACTTTCAAAAAGCCGATCTGTTTACTACAGTGTTTGATAAAACTCGTTTTAACTTTTTGCTTGGTTAAAATGGATTGAAGACCCTTGCTGAGATCCTAAAATTAGAATAATTATCTTTAAATTTCTTTATTGTGTTAGCTTAACTTCTTCATGTTTTTAGGTTTTAGGGGGAGAATTTTAGAAAATTCAAAAAGATTGTGCTTTGAGTTTGTATAGCTAAAACCCAAAAACATTAGAAAACATAGAAAATAAAAAATATTTCTTTCTTGTTTTTAATCTGAAAAACCAAAAAAATTTTAAAAATTAGAAAATCTCAAAAATATTGTGATTTGTGTTTGTACAGAAAAATTTTTGAAAAAGTCAAAAAGAATGTGAATTTCGTTTTTGTTAAGAAAAATCCGAAAAAACAAAAAGATTGTGTTTTTTGTTTGTAAAGAGAAAAACCAAAAATATTTTCGTTTATGATCGCTGAAAATTATGTCGGTTATTTAAGTTTGTGAAGCATGCTTGCAAGTCTTGGTCCTATTATTCACTTGTGAATTGATGGTTAGCCATTTATTTATAAACTTAAGTTAACTGGGGCGATTAAATTTATCTTTTCTTTATTTTATGCTCCTCAAAATTTTGAGTTTTTGAAGCAAAAAGAGAACATGATAGTACATTGATTATCTTGACCCCAAATCCAACAAAAAGTAAGCTTAAAAGACTGAGTGCTTAATTGTATTGGTGCATTGGTAGGTCTTAAAACAACCTAGTAGAGTAAAGTATGTGATATAAACATAAAGAAACGCCAAATTGAAAGAGGTGTTAGTCTCTAGCAAAAGTCTCGGTGAGAATGGCAGAAATGTAATAACCAGTCATACTCAAGCCTTATATTTGTTGATCACCCAAAAATAAATAAAGCAAATAACAAGCGTTAAGATTCTGGACACTGTGAGTCTTTATGCGGCTTAATCATCTGGGTATTCATAAGCATGAATATTTCACTCGCTTTCAAGAAGCAAACCCAAAGTCAGTAAACTTGATCACCGCTGTACTTCGTACAATTTAAATTACTGACTTGATCAAAATCCGCTGTTAGTCATACAATTGTTCCTCCCTTGCGTGCGTCTTAATACCAATAAGAAACGGACCCCAGGGGATACAATGTATGTAAGCCGACAGATGGACTCGTGCATACTCACTCACAGTAAAGGAAACTTGATACATTGCTCAAAATTTCAAAATTGGTATAAAAAATTTTGATCAACAATATAATGGTCTAAGTCAAGTTGGGGTGATTTGGTAAAAATCAAATTAAGCTTGAACCGAGATTAGAGGCTGATAGTTTCTGATATTCTGTGCTTTAATTGAACAAATTAACCATATCACAAAAATACTTGAATGTGTGTTATTAGATTTATGAGGATAAAAATACCAATGACCGACTTATCGCCAGTCATAATATTGCTGAAATATAAAACTGTGATGGAAGGGCATTTTGGTTAATATGATTCTCTGCTCAAACTCAACAAAAAATACAAATATATATTCTGTTTTTGAAAAATTAATGAAAACACAAAAAGATTGTCTATTTTTAATTGTTCGGATATTATTTTGTAAATACATTCTTTATTTTTTAAAATACCAAAAATATTTTCGTTTTTTCTTTGTGCATATTATTTTAAGTTTTGTTTCGTAAAAGTGAAACGTTTTTTTTAAGGTATTTGGTTTTCGGGATAAAAAGATTCTCGATAACCTAATTTATTTATTTTATTTAACCTAATTTATTTATTTTATTTAATTATTTAATTCTTTTAATTATTTAAATTTAAAATTAAATAAAGATTTTAATTTGTTAAAAGCTAATTCGTTATTAATGGATAACGAATTAGGTGATTCTTTAGCGAACTAGCTTCTGGTTCGCGCACCTAATTCGCTTCCGCACTCTGTAATGAATCATCCCTTCGTTATGCATATTTAGGTGAATCACATGATTCGTTACAGTATTGTAACGAATCAGTGAGAAGTTAACGAATGACATTTCATTTTTTTAATTTAATTATATTAACTAGATGTTCAATTAATTTAATTAAAGAATTTAAAACGTCTAATACGCGTAAATATATTAATTATACATATCCTTTGTTTACGTATATACACCATCTATAGATATGTTGATATATTTTGATATCTCTTCTCATATTCGATTTTTTTTATACAATAAAACATGGCTGATCAAGAACAACAAAATCAATTACCACCAGAACAACCTCCACAGGATCAACAAGATCAACAAACTGAAGTGATCTTATTGCCGTTTGATAAAAAGCACAACATTTGTGCTTATGTTGATCAAGATGTACCTGATTTGGAAACATTTGGAGATTTGTTGACTTTCTTACGACGATCAAAGATACACTATGCTATCACTGCTAGACCTAAGGTGTATCTAAGTATTATCAGACAATTTTAGAACACGGCTGCATATGTTGAAAAAAAAATCAGATCATCAGGGCTACACTCAATCAAACTCCAATTACAATTGATGTTGCAGTTATTCGCCGAGTACTTCAATTCGATGATAATGACGATTACCCGAGTGAATTTGACAGGTCATTAGTTAGAGGACTATTCACCCGTTTGCACTATAATGGAAATATTCTTAAGTCCATGTTGAATAAGAATGGGGTGTGTGCACCATACAAGTATCTGCTACACGTTTTACTTCATTGTATGAGTGGCCGTCGGGGTGGTTTTGATGAGTGTAGACTGAGTTTGCAGTCGGCCTTTGTTGCCTTGATTCTGAACAAGCCGTATAATTATTCAGAGTTAGTATTTGATCATTTGAAGGAACAGGTTCAGCAAACTCTTCAGTCGAAGAAATTCTTGATGTACCCTCGTTTCCTACAGCTTATTATTCAAGAATTGATTCCGAATTTGGATATCGATCATACAAGAGTGAATGATGTACTTCATCAAGAACACATGACTGCTGATACCGTTCATCGTATGTTAATTTATAGAAAGGAGAAACCACAGGGCAAACGGATGATTGGTCATAAAATCAATCCGAACTATGTATGTCCTCCTAATGAGCGCTGGATCCACGACGATTCGGATTTCGAGCGTGAAGGGGGAGAAGGTGGGAACGGTGATGGTGGAGATGACAATGGTGATAGTGATGGGAATGATGGTGATGGTGGAGCTGGTGAACGAGCTCTTAAAGAACAACAAGATGCAGTCGATGCTACTCTAGCTGCCACCATGAAAGCTCAGCTGGAAAGAAAAAGACAAGGTAAAGCTGTAGCTACTGGTGAACCAACAAAGAAGCCCCGTGTGTCTGCTGGGGCTGGGGTAATCATTGGAACCCCACCACCACGTCATACAACGCCTCAAAGCTCGGCGGTGCCGCTAGCTACTAGAACTCCGATGCTTACTTTGACGACGACGTTGGTGTCACACGAGAGGCTCGGTCTTATTCCTCAAATGGTGTTAACCGAGATACCGAGACCTCCTGCTGCATTGTCTACAGTATCTCCTACTACATCAATGAGACCTCCTTTTCCGCCAACAACTACTCCTCCTCCACCTCCGCCTAGTGATATCTCATTTATGAGAATTACTCGGCCTCAAGGACCTGTTCAACCGGTACACCCATCCGTATACAACTTGCCACCAGGTCGTCAAACTGAAATGCCGTTGAATCTTCTCCACCTCTATGAAAATCAAATGGAAGCTGATCGTCAGAACCAGGAAAAGCTTATGGAGAATCAACGACAGATGATAGGGTATATTTCTTTCTGTCAAAAGGAAACTAAAGCCCTCCGTGAGATTGTTATGTCTCAGGGGGTGAAATTGAAAGAGCAGGAGGAAATTATCCTACAACTGACGTGTAAAGATGATGCCTTGAAGCGACTCAAGAACGATGATGAGGATCCTGACGAGTCGGGTGCTGGGGGTGAGCTGAAACAAGCTCACGGTTCATCTGCTGGTGCTGGTACAAGTGTGGTGACGGATGATGGGGTATATCAAGATTGTCGTTGTTTATGAATACGGATTTTATTTATGAGAATGAGGACATTGAGATGGAGGATGTGACTGCTGATGAGTTCCCGGACTTGTATCAACACACGAACGTTGATCAAGGTGCTCCGGTATTTCAAGAAGAGGTGTTTAAAGAGACTGAGGATGAATTGGAAAAGGTTGTGCAGCGAACAGTACCCTCACTCAAAGAAGTGACTGATGAGGACGTAGAAAGATGGTTCAAACGTCATAAAGTGGGTAAAATTATAAGTGCTTATCGTTATGTAGATCAAGAAAGAAAAGATACTGCTGCTGCTTGGGTTAAGGCAAATCAAGTGACTACCTTCAAGACTGTGTCCAAGGTACATGGTGACATTGTCTCCTGGCTTTATGACTCTGACCTTAAAGTATGTATAGTCAAGTGGGAAAAGGGTGTCCAGTATTACGAGAAGATAATGGATGTTCTTACATTGTCGCGGTGGGATGTTCGTACCCTCGCGAAACGTCCATTTATCAATCGTGGGGGTTACCGAACAGCTGAGTGGTTTCACTTACTATTCGAGGTCAATCATGGCTTCAAATTCTTCAAGCCCCAGGTCCCAAGACGTAAACGCATTGACGAGATTGATCCAAGGACCGGCTGGAAGAAACTTGTCTTGAAAGTGAAACCGCTAAATACGATGAAGCAGGTTCCTGTGAAGACATTGCCTCAAGATATTTATCTGTCTTTCAACCGCTGGTATTATGACAACCACACCAGCGAGGCCGTCATTGTTTTGGGAAAAGGTCTGAAGACTAAGTTTATCAAGATAATCGACCCAATTTGGTTGGTTAACTTATCAGAGACCGACAATGACGTGCTCTTCAGGAAGCAGATCTTGTTCGAGCGCCAAGAAGATTACGACCTGGCTATGCAATTCCAACGAGTCGTTCGTGTGTGTCATAAACATGGAATTCATAGTTGCAGAGATTGGCAGTCAAAGCGCTTCAAATAGTTTAAAGACAAAGAGCTCAAGACGAGGGGGTGTCTGTTAGTGCACGGTTTTGCGTCTAGAGTCTTTGTATTTATCGTTAACGTTTTTATTTATGATTTAATGTAATAATAGTTTATTTATTGAGTTATTTCGTTAAGTTATAGTCTAGTTCGCTAGGGGATGTTAGCGAACTAGACATTAAATGTATTCCCTCCTGATTCGTTAGAGGATGTTAACGAATCAGGGGGTGATTCGCTATGTTAATGTATGTAACGAAGGGGAGGCTGGTTTGCTAGGGGATGTTAGCGAACCAGATCACCTTCTATTTATAGTGAACTCCTGTTCACGTTTTGTAAGTTTTAAGTTTTAGAGAAGTGTTGGTGAGTTTAATTAACGAATGGCTGTCCAATCTCTCTCAAGCTTCACCTAATATTATACAGATAATATATACACATACATAACACTGAATTAAGTTAATTATGAGCTAGATCCGTAAACGTATTAATAGTATAGATACAGATCTAAGATCTGTTAATTGTTATTGATACGATTAAAAGGGGATCCAACAACACATAATTATACCGAGTACCCAAGTCAAATCAAAAACTCTTTCCTTTTGACCGATAACTATTTATGTTGACCAAAGCGCTGACTTGGCCGAGAACTCTAGATTCTAACCAAGAGCTCAAGAACACCTAGAACACCACCAAAATCCATATTCATGGAAATAAATCGAAATCTCGAAAATCATGAGATTTCGATATCTTTTGAATGAACATTTTTATTCTCCTTTTCCAAAAAAACTCCTAGGAACTCGATGAACATATCCGATAAACCCGATGAATATTCAATCATGAACAACCCAATCCTCTTGATTTCGGATCAAACTGTGACCTTTTCAGGAATTTATAAAGAACACCAAGAACCAAAAAATTCAAAAATACTAATTTCTTGACTGTTTGATCTTGAGAATAAGAAAACTAACTCAATAACACCTTTAAAAACTTTGTAGCAGCCTTATATAAACCATAAACTCCTCTAACAAGCTCGTAAATCAGCAATAAATCTGAGAAAATAACCAGTCACGTGAATCATTGATATCACTCGAGCCACGAATGATTTCGTGATGCTCTGATACCACTTGCAATTCTCGAATCGGATCTTGACAATATAATATCAACAAACACACGTTAAGTAGTCGGAATTTAGTTAACGTGTTGATTCAGGAACAACGATGAATATAATGAAATATTATAAAGATGAATACGATGTAATATGGTTTCATTGCATAAATTTATATTGATAAGAATTGTCAGATACATAAACCAATCCTCTATTTCTCTCTAGAACTGATGGTGCTTGTGGTTTTTCTATGTAACTTTATAATGCTTTATATAGTTAGCATGTAAAAAATCCCGAAGGCCAAGCCCATAAACGATATTACTAGGCATAAGCCAAAATCTCCTAGTGATTTCGGCATTCACATAACCAAATCCATATTCAATATTAGCAACGTGCACCATTTCAACTCGTCATGCTTCTTTCATCTTGATCACATTGTTGTTCATTTGATATGCACCATTCTCACCAATTTATGACCCAACATGAAGTTCAACTTCCTTCCATGTTTCATTCTTGTTATGGAATCGATCTTGGTATTCATAACACGAACCTATTCTTTGTTAGGATTAGCCTCAAAATAAATATTGACTTCACCACTTGCTTTTAGGAGTAATTGGTCATAATCGGAATTAACTTGTAGCACATAGTCTTCTTGTACTCTTCTTGGTAAAACCGAGACCAGGGTTGATCTCCTTAGACCTTTTTAGGCCTTGTTTCACCCGTAAAAGAATGTGGCCCAATACTAGGTGACTGAACTTGTGAGTGGGCCGAGGAATTAGACCTGTTATGACTTGGTTCGGCTGAACTGCTCGATTTTGCTTGAACAAATGATGCAGGTTCGGACCTTGGGTTTCCCAGGTTGCATCCAGATTTTTCTTTAATAATGGGTTCGATTTGACCAGTTACATTGTCAACTACATCCCCAAACCATAAAAAAAGACACATGGATCGTAGTCAGATGTCTCAACTTTCTTTACCCAATTCCACCATTTATTTTTGTCAAACACTACGCCCCAAGTAACAACTAATTATCGGGTGTTCGGATCGAAGAGACGATATGCTTTTGAGCCCATCTTTGACCCAAGATTCACGAGCTATCTTGACCTATCATCAAGTTTCATTAGATGTACAATGCCAACATTTTCATACGCCATGCACCCATATACTCGAATGTTTTCAATAACCAGTTTCTTTTTCTTGAATCGTTCATATAGAGTTTGATCAACCAAGGCCTGGGTTAGGCCCCGATTGAATAATAGGTTTAATGTTGGACCGCTTCTCCCCACATGTAATTCAGTACCTACATCGCCTTTAGAATACTCTGCACCATCCCCATTAAAGTTCGGTTTTGTCTTTCTACCACGCCATTTTGTTGTGGCATGTGCGGGGCGGTAAAATGCCGAATAAACCCACCTGATGTGAATTCTCCTCCCATATCTATTCAAAGAGGTTTCATTAATAAACCCAAATCTGTCAAGATTAGGGCTTTAAACCTCTTAAAACTTTCAAACACTTCACCTTTTTCTTTCAATAAAAATGTCCTCAAATATTGATGTGTTGTAAAACACACTTATTTTCCGTATATTTTTATCACCTTTTAATGGCTTAATTATATAATAAATAATGATTTTAACACGTTTTAACTTGATCTTACAAAGTTTATTATTTTGTGTAGGTTATGAGTTTTAAAGGAGAAAAGGTTCGGGTTTTTGAAGACATTTGAGGCTTTTATGTTCAAGTTAACAAGACCAAACTAAAGGTCCGACCCAAGCCCACAAGAAAAGGCCTTTCATGCATAATATATTATTTATCATAAACTAAAAAAAAACCCTAGTTGGCGATCGGAAATAAGCAAAAAGAAAAAGAAGTTTGTTGGTTTTAAAGTTTTTGGTCACCTAGGATTTGTCTAATTAGGTGTTGGGTTTAAGGATACACAAATATAATTTGTGTGGCTGGGATTTTATCTCATGCGGGCAGCAAGTGGGAGAAACAACACAAATAAAAAAACCTAACAGCCCCCCCCCCTCCATACCACTTTCGATCGGGACAGCAGGCAAATCAAGAGAAATTATTTTTGGGTTTGTGAGATCAAAGGAACAAGAAGGAAGCCAAGGAATACATCGGGATAGCAGCTCGGGGTTGTTTTTCATCATTTATCTCAGCCCCATTCTTTAGTAAAACATCTATAAACTTTACCTTATTGTTCAAGGTTCATAACTCGTTGATTTTGGTCTTTAAATTGAATTGTTTTGCAATTGTATTGAAGATTGAGTTGTGTATGATCTTGATAGATTGTTGGATGGTTTTTATTATGTTTGTGGTGATTAATATGATGTTTTTATTGAGTACGTGCGGCTGTCCAAAAATCATGATAGGCTAATTTTTTTTCTTCTACCTAGGATAGATGATTGTTGTTCGGTTTTAACTAGTTTAGTGGATTGTTTGATCATTATGACTTGATTTGCTATCGAAAGTTTGGTTTTAATATTGAATTAGGTTGTGTTTAGTGGCTGTGTTTTTATTAATTATACTCATAAACCTCTTGCTTCGATTGGTTGAATTAGTTTTGATTGATTGTAGCTTGCTTGATTCTTTACTTTGTGTATAGAGATTGTTTGCGGGGGTGTACAACCGTAGGGTTTTGTTGAGTGTGTTATTGATTGAATTCAGCAGGTAAGCACCTTCTTAGAAACCGAGAGGTAATAGGAAGTAAAGTCGTCTCATAGTTTTTACTTGTTAGAATTAGGATCGCGCGAGAACGGGTTCGGTTCTTGTCGGGTTTAGGTTTATGAGCGATTAGTTGGTCTAGTTTATGTTAAACCAAATTGTTCCTCTATCCATTAGGGTCGTGTGTCGGTGAAATCGAGAGGAGAGTCGACATTAGAACACCTTAGCATTCGTTTCCCGGTTTGTTCTTAAAATCAATTAAGTGTAAGTTAGGGTTTGTTAGTGAGACCGAGAGGTGATCTAGCTTTCTTGAGGGAACCTTAGTTGTGTCATCCTTAGATACCGGTATCGTGAGATCATCAAATCTGTTAGCTTGTTAGACCGTCAATATGATTCTTACCTAGGTAGACGTTTTCTCCATTGTCACTCACAATCGTTAAAGTTTCGTTAAGTTATATTAAGTTAAGTTAATTAAATTAGTTATAGTAAGTTAGGTCAAGTAGTTTAATTATTTAAAAATCAAATTAAAAAATATTATATTTAGGAAGGTCTTGTCTAGAGTTTAGTGATCATAGGCGTTCTCGCGTGTCCTTGTGTTCGATACTCGGACTTCCTTAGTTCTATACTGCTTAAGATCGGTACACTTGCCGGTTGTGTGTGGCTTCGTTAGGAGTTTCGTTTTATAAATTTAAAGCCTTGTTGTGAGTTCCATAGAAAAAACATTCATTAGACACACATCATATATCGTGAGTAATCGTCTATAATAAAAAAGACATACCTATTACTCGAGATAGTTGATGGGGTTATTGGACCGCATAAATCATTGATGTATAAGAAATTATACATCTTTTCAGCACTAAAATGTCTCCAAATAAGCGTAATTTATGCAACTATAATAGAATAAATAACCACTAATGTTTATAATTTATGTATATAGGTAAATATAGTCCTAAGAAATAAAACAAGCTGAAATATGAAGAAATGCGGAGATAAACGGTGAAAACAAAATCAACACACCCCATGGAGAATCAAGACATGGCCATGCCAGAGCATACAAAGTAAAGAAAAAAAATCAGGAAATCAAGACATGTCCATGTTAACCAAAACACACCCCATGTTATCAAGAGCAAGAAGAAAAAACAAAATAGAAGGTTCTGAAGCAAAACATGGTCATGTCTTCCCTATACACGGCCATGCCTTCAAGTACAAGAGAAATGACAAAACTGGTGGAATTTGGACTGTTGTGGAACTCAACATGGTCGTGCTTTGCTTAACACGGTCGTGTTAACCTAGAGTTGTATGATCTGAGAAAGAACAATTAATGCATCAGGACAAAAATGAAGACACGACCGTGCCTTGAGGGTCTGATCAGTCTATAAATTGAATGTTCATATTCTTCTTTCAATACACCATGTAGAGACATTAAATACACCTTCCACTTCATTCACTGCTCTCCAACCACCCCTTTTCATCACCATTAATAAGGGATTTAATCTCATCCATCCAACACTTGAAGATTAAGAAGACTAAGCTTTTGGGAGAAGTGATTGGCATCAAAGAGTAGTCTTCCAATTTGGTTAGATTGTTTCAGTTTGATCATGTTTGTATCTATTACATTGATATTTATCATTATGCTTATTAGTAGCTAAATGTCCAAAGTATCTACTTGGTTTATAATTAATCTTAATTGAAGTTTAATAATTACAATAAAACATGTGATTGGTTTTTAATAATTAATGGTTATGTTTAATTTATCACTTAATGAGTAATGGTAAAATACTCTTAAAAGATATCTCAAGTTCTAAGCTTGACGTTAAGCCGAGAAATTGCTAGTCTTCCGAAGCCTTGGCGAACCTTAAAATAGACACCAAGACCCCAATCTTGATGATAATTCGAGAAGCAGCTATTCTTGTGAGGACTTGGTTGATAAATTAAGAATCCTTAAAATGAACCCCCAAATACCGAGCTTGGCAATAAGCCGGGGAAGTGCCACTCTTGCGAGATTTTGGGGAATAACTTAAGAATATTTTAAAGAGCCGCCAAGATTCTGAACTTGATGATAAGTCGAGAAATCACCATTCTTGTAATGGCTTGGTTGGGGAAAAAAACGTGAATCCTAATATTAACATGGACCAAATGGAATATTAGTGGTGATTAACTATTTTAAAATGAGAATTATCAACAATGTTGTGAAAACGGATTGTTGATGCTCATCCACTAAAATCGATTAATTACTCACTAAATGAGTGTGCAACATAACCTATTTTAAGCAAGTCTTGAGTGGTTATTACATGAGTTCTATAATCTTTCAAGAGTTGTGTGTGTTAATACTTGGTAATTCAAGGTTAATCCTTTACCACTCAACTAATTTTAATTTGTGTTTTATGTATAATATAAATTTTATTTTTACTAAAATATTAATGACAATTTACTTAGTAATTTAACGGATTGTCTCATCTTTAGAGTGAGTTAACTTATTTTTATCAAAAACCACTTGCTTATAGAAAATGAAGTTTTAAGTAAAAAGGATCAAGAGTTATCTTTTTCTTTAATTATCATGATATAACATGACTAACAATGTTATTCCAACATTTAATCACCATAGCAAGTTCATGTCACATATTTATTAATCAATTATTAACCCACGTTAAGAGGAGTTTGAACCAAGAAGATACAACTTTATCTTTGATCTTCTTTCTATTCTATAAAAAAAACATATATATTTTAAAAAAAAACCTAAAAAATATATATTATCTTTTAATTTATCTTTTAATTTTTTTAAACTCATAAACAGTATTGCAAAAATCCCGACTAAGCACTGATTAATCCTCGATTAATCGTTAGTCCCCACTTTACTGATTAATTTTGGGATAATCGGCCAATTAATCCGTCAATGGTCAAATCCGGCCAAAATCAGGATTTAGTGGACCTAATAGGCTTTTTCTGATGAGGTTTTGACCAAATAGACAACATCTTGCGAGATTCCGACCAAAATCATCGGTTTCCAACGACATTCTAGCCAAATTTCAGCAAAAATCAGCGGTTTCCAACAACATTCTAGCCAAATTCCTACCAAAATTTGTTTGTGTATGTATATAACTGAAATTTACATATAAAATACATGCGTGTATATATAAAACTGAAATTATACATTAAAGTCCGATCCTATTAATCCCGAGTAATCGCTAGTCCCCACCCCTACGTGCCGACTAGCGATTATCAATTTTTAGAACACGGCTCATAAACCAAAACCAAAATGATATTCACTTCCAGTTTAATTAAATACAACAATTTAGTAGTAATAAATCAATAAGTGCGTCCGTGAATCGATACTTGGTTCTTACCTATACATTACTACATATATGATATGTATATTTGCCTATTTGTGTGTGGTCTAGTTAAGATACTAATCATGTTAATAGATTTTAAACTAGACATTGTGTGAATAAAACCTTTGAAAACTTAACTTTTTCTACTACCATATCACGCACACCAATCACTATGAACTAACTCCAAAGGTTGGGCTGCTCTAAACGAGGTTGTGGCCGGAAACGAACGCTGTCACACCCTCAAAATCCACTAACGGAGTTTTACCGTCAGAGGGTGTGAACTAACAGGATCGGAATCATTAGTTATAATCAAACCATAAAAACGTTTAAATGAAAATAAGTGCGGAAGCGTAAAAACCAAAAGACAAAAGTTACGTCACGCAGGACGACTTAAAAACCCAAGTAATAATAGTTAAAAACATGTTTGCATATCAGAATGTTCAAAAACCATGCATGATCCTATACCGCGCGCCCGCCTCGGCTACCTGAGAATAACATACTAAAAGTGTCAACACGAGGTTGGTGAGTTCACAAGTTTATGTAAAATAAAGCGTTTAGCGTTTTGCGTTCAGCGTTTTGCGTTTAGCGTTTTGCGTTTACCAGATAGTGTTAAATCAATTATATATCGATAGGTAGCTAGTCTATACAACAAGTTTTACTAAGTGTTCGACACCGAAGCTGACTGTTTATCAAGTGCCTTGCCACCAGGTCATCCAGACCATGGTATGTGTTAGCCAAAATTACACCCGCTCGACCTCCAGTCGAGTTTAGCGTTGGGTGGGGTTTGTCAAACCCAGTAGTACTACTCAACAGTGACTCGCTATTATCCAAATATTAACCGGTTCGATGTGTAGGACTTCAATTGTTTCGTTTGCCACTTAGCCTTTACAAGTGATATATAATTTACTAACAAAATCTTAAATGCGTTTTCGGAGTATGTTATCTCCCCCAAGTGAAAAGCGTTTAAAACAGTTTAAAGGGGTAAGTGAAACTCACTGTTTGCGAAGAATTCCCAAAATAAATCACCAAGTGATGCGCGTCACAGAAAACTCTCTCTAGCGTTCTAAAACAACAAGGAGATTTTCTAAGTATCGGAACTAATATTGAGTCTCTAGACCCGGCACATAATTCCTAAGCACAAGATACGTTTCGTGTTTGTTTGTGAATTGTGTGTGACTTAACAAGTACATTTGTGATACGATACATGTGTGAACAATTATTTACGTGTAATGTATTAATAATGTACATCACTAGCAACTATTCTCCGCAGGGGCAATTTGGTCAAAACACCACAATTATATAGCAAGTATTCCCCGCAGGGGCAATTTGGTCAAAACATAACAATTAACTAGCAATTATCATGTTTCATGCATTTTCACAAAATTCAGCAGCTAGTTTCACCGAGACAGAAATTCTACTTGAAAGATTGTACTATTCCACCGATCATAGCATCTCAATTAATTTACTAAAAATCATCACAAAAGCATACATGTATTAGGTTTCCAGAACATATTTTATTTTATTTTTATTCCACATAGGTTTCTCACAATGATCAAAACATTACAGCAAACTCATAACAGTCAAATTCATACGCAACAGAATTTTATTTGAAATTCCCGTTAAACAAAAAATCCAACAAATGCAAGACCACTTGGGTTATGTTCCTAACACAACAAGTCAACTTCTAGAAGTGGAACCAACCCAATTGGTCTCGTGGTTCATGAGATATAACATTTACAAAACAACCTAACAACAGGTCTAACAACTCAGCTTTGCACAACGTTTTTGTAAAATCATAAAGGTTAACTTTTACACGTCCAAAAATTGCAAATTTATATTCTTTAGAAACTAGACTCAACCTAGTTTACTGTAGTATCAATAATCTCAACCAATTTTTAAATTACACCCAGATACAGTCAATTGAACATCAACAACACAATCTGTCCAGAAACTGTTTGCAACAAAACTCAACATATTAACCATCTATAGACCACAATTCATTCATATAACATTCTAGACACCATAACCACTATCCATGCATATCAATTACACCATACATACATGGTTAGGGTTTTATTTGATCTCAAAATCAAAGACACAACAATTAACATGTAATAATATCAATTCTAGCTATCAAATCATCATCAATACATCATCAAATCAAACGAATCATATGAACACATTATATGGAGATTTTCGGAATCTAGGGTTTGTAATTAACCCATTAAAAATCGAAATTAAGTATAAAGGATGCATAGGATAGTCGTTTATACCTTCCTAGCACCTTAATCTTCGATCAAACTTGAACAATCTTGATTGTATGTGTGTGTATGAAGGTCGACGGCTGCCAAAGGGATGAGAGGGAGGGCCGATCGGTTTTGGGAGGAGAGAAAGAGTGTTAGGGTTTTAGGTTTATGTTATTATTTATAATAACATGTTACACTTTAGTCCCTCAACATCCAAATGTTACTTTTCTAGCCTAAATAACTAGTTCTAGCACATTGAGTTAACGTTTATACAATGTTATCACATAACACATAAGTCTAACACATAATTATCACATAATTATTGTTTTGACGTTTTTCGTTTATTCACCAATTGTTTGCGTCAACTCGTTTGCGTTTCGGTGCAATTCCCGAAAGACTACACATGTAGTAGTTGTCAAGCGTCATTTAAACCCTAGTTTAAATGTAGTGAGGTGTGCATTATAGATTCAATGATCTTTAAGTTTGAATTAACGGAGTTGAGTTAACGGAGTTAACCTGAAATTGACGAATGTCACATCATTCCCATGTTAAAGAATTTTCGTCCCGAAAATTTGAGTCAAGTCGTGGTGAGTGTCTGAAAAAGAAAGAAAAATTTTCAGTTTGTCACAAACGCCTCGCTTGTTTACCCACCAAACATGATTCACACAACTGATTTTTGTGTTCAACATGCGGTAAACCTCGTATCCTTCTTTGCCTTTGATTTCATTAACTCGAAATTAATGTGTCGAGCCTTGCATGCCAACACCATGAACAAATGACCTATATCTGAACTTAACCCTCCTAGTTATGTTCTCGTTTAATTCCAAAATATATTATTGTTTTCCCGTCATATGATTACTTACTCCGTTATCCAAACACTATACATCATCTTCGACCCGTTCGGTCTCGTATTTCTTCGTTATTAGGTTTTGTTCATTTAAGAACACAACTTGATGCATATATTCTGCAACGCCAAATTTCACGGGCTTCGGTTTTGTTTACTTCTTGACCCGTTTGAACTCGGTCTAGGCGACTGGATATAAAGTCACCAAACTGATCACATCGGTAACATAAAATCTTTGACCAATCTTTCTTCACCTTTTCTTTTCCCCTACTCAATGACCCTTGTTCGGGACAAGGAGTTCGAGCTTGGCCCTTAAATCGACTTCGACTGTGACCTTGACCTCCTCATCCTCGTCCCCTTTTTAGATTCAATACTTCTATGACTTTGATGAATCATACTTACCGAATAAAAGTTTACCTTTGTCAACCCTTTGGATTTCATCTTCTCATGTTCGCTCCTCACAGGTTCGGAGTCTGCCTACAATCTCTTCAAATATCATTTTATTAAGATCCAACACTTTCTTAAGCAAAACAACCATTTGAATATACTTCGATCTAGCGATACTTTTGAGAAACTTCTATACCAACCTTGCTTCATCTATAACCTCGTCAAGAGCCATGAATTTTGAGGCAATACTCGATAACTTGCCGGCAAAGTTATAAATGGAATCTGACTCGTTCATTTTCATATTGTCAAATTCCATTGACAGACGTGCTTCCCTTACCCATTCGACACCTAAGTGTCGGGTTTTAGTCAAATCCCACATAGCTTTAGTGGCTTCTTGATCTCCAATTTGCATGATCAAGGTTTCGGGTACGGATTGAAACAACAAACCCTTGGCCATGTCATTTTGTCTTCAACGGAGACACCCGGGTTGATGGTCACCGAAACTTTGTGAACTCTTAGGACTACTTTCATCCTCATAGCCCACACGGTATAGTTCGTTGTAGTTAACATTGGACATTGAACTGAAGACGACCCGTTCTCTATACCCTTTGGCAACGGTGGTGTAGTCGAGTCACCCATGGCTTACTCTTACCCAACTTGTTTAACAAAGGAACAATTGAACGGACCGAGATAAAACAAAAGTCAACCCCACACAAAGAGCTTTATTAATTTTTTTAGCAAACTGATTCAGGAGATCGAACCAACTTGTTCGATCGACATCGACAACAACTTCTTCTGAAGATCAAACCAACTTGTTCGATCGAAATACCTTCTTTGGTGGCTGAATTGTTAATTATTTCTTTCTTGGCCGGGCTCTTAAACCAAATTCAAGAATTATAAATGACAATTAATGAAAAACTTAGAAATAACTGACTTATAATATAACCAGAAAAATATAGCTCAAAAACTGATTATAATAGCTTTGGTGGTGATGATGGTGATTGTTGTGGTGATTTCTAACACTAACTTTGCAAATATATTTATACTAGTCACTTAGGTCACCAATCATAATTATGTGTCCATCACTCAACTTAGCCAAGAAGGTCAAGTAGGCCTACAAGCTCAACCAGACTAACAAGGAAATGGAAGAAAGTTTCATAATACCTCTTACACTTTAATCAGCTTGTTAAAACCTTTTAGGCCCAGCCCAGTTCACCTACTTGTGACCCAGAATAACAATTAACCCAACATAGCCTACTTACATCATCAGTTATTAGAGTTCAATCGGTTTTACGGGATGTCAATTTGTCTAGCATACGACATAATAATTCAGTACAAAACTTTTAATTTACAAATTTATGACAAATATTTTGTGTGAATAAATAGACGCAAATACATTCACTCGTATAATTTCTATTTGCCGTATTCTCTTTTAGGCAAAAGTCACTATACTTCAGCTTTTAAAGTAACATTTTAAATTAAAATAAATGGATGGCTTGTGTAATGCCCTATCTAAGTGTGAAAAAATTGTGGACACACGATAAATCACTGTTTTATGTCTACCTTATGTCTGGACCATTTGCAAACCGCCTTGCCGATTTATGATGTGTCCTAAGAATTTCACTTAAGTAAATATTTACATCAAGATCTGGAAAAACTACCAAACGGAATTGGAGAAAGAAGTCAAGAGGTTGAGGGGCGATTAAACCTAAATCTATAAATATACCGTTTTGTTTCCTAAGTTAGAGATGGCTTTAAGAAAGCTTGTTCCTCCCAATCTCCTGGCCGGATCCATCATTCCATCAGGAGCTTCTTCTCGTTTTCTTAACACCAAATCTATTGCCAACGTCTTTCGGACAGCTTTTTGTTATATCAAAGGTAACCTATATATTAATTTCCAACATTATGGTACATATCTGTTTGGTAGAATTCATTTCTTTTCATTATTTATCTACTTGTAATGATCAAACATACCGGCTTAATTAATGTTACAGACTGTCATCCTTCTGCACCAGTCACAGTGATGAGTCGTGCGCTAAAAAGTCTCGAATCTGGAATCCTCCGACCAGCTCGCGTCCAAGGTAGGTGGATGGTGTGGCAAAACGCCGAAGCACTGTTGCTGCATCGTCATATATCTAAACACGGCAAGGAAGAGGTGAAGGTTTCTGTTGAAAGAAACAGTTATATTGTATTTGGACCAGGGTATTATGTATCAAAAAATCTTGGCACTGGTAGTGAACTACATATGAAATGAATGATGGTAATATTCTTTCGATTGCATTACAATAACTATTTCGTAATTTAATGTTTTATATAGTACAGAACCTAATACTTTGGATCAATATGGTTTAAGCCGAGCTGTAAATCAACCAGCTGTTCTCATCATTGAATGCAAATTACTACTAGGAGATCATGAGGAGGAGAAGGAGGGGGGAGGATTTTGACAATTATACCATTTGGATTGATTTAGAGTGTGACTTGTACATTACCAATGCAATCAAAATAGAGGAAACTAATCAAGTTTTAAAGATTACTGTTCCTAAGATGAAGCCTGAGTGGATTCATAAAGGGAGTATCAAATGGGACTGGTACCAAGGGGCTCGATCGTAGCATGATGGTTTTCGTATCATATATTCTCAACTTGTCAATAATACTTTTAATACTTCTGGATGTTTAGCATTAAACTATTTTTCGAAACAATGTATTTGCTAATAATGTTATATTTAGTAGTACGTAGTATCTGTTGAGTTGTTAGATTCACTCTCAAATCACCAAATTGTTAGATTTGTTGAATTGTGAGTTCTCATTGATTTAGTCCAGTTTGACCCGGTTAGTTGTTACATGGGTCATAACATCTCAAATACCAACCATGAAATCAAATATTATTTCATCTTATATACTGCCTTATCACCTGTTAAAACCCTCGCTATCGTGTTCTTCCCCCATAGCCATCTCCGGTGATACCTTCTCTCAATCTACCGATCTCACCTTCTTTTCTCAATATCACCACTGATCAACGAATCTTCCACTACAAAAAAATGCCATATAGTGACAAACAAAATGTGCCTTTAAAAAGCAAAAAAGTATCACTAAAAGCCTTTGTAAGAATGTGCGACATACAAAATAAGTGTCACTACCTTGTTCTTGAGTTTTTTAATTAAGGAAAGAAAAGGAAATGAGAGGGAAGGATAAGAAAGGGAAGGCAAGTTAAGGAAATTTTTTTTAATTAGGTGTTTTCTTGAGTTGAAAAGAAATTAGAGGAAAGGAAAGGATAACTATGTTATCCTTAGTAATCATCCCATTTTTGGGAGGATAAATTATTGGAAAAATATATCAATTTAATCCCTCCTAACCCCTTCTACTCATTTCCTTTCCATCCTAAAAAAAGCTTAAGAACACTCATTTTTTAACTATCCTTAATTTTCCTTCCCTTTTCCTCCTTTAAAAAAACTCAAGAACAGAGCCAGAAGTGGTGACGCTAAAGCCTTTTAATGTCACTTTTTCGATATGCCGCACAAAGGTTTTAGGCTTTTAGTTGCACTTTTTTTGCCACAATATAAAAAAGATTTTTATGGCTCAATTTTAGTGCTTTTAAAAAGTAATTCTAGTTACATATTCATGCTAGTTTTAGTGGCATTTTTTTTGCCACCGTCTAGAAACAACTTTTGTGACACAAACTTTGTGTTAGTAAAAGTGTTTCTATTTAAATATACATCCTATTTTTTGTGGCACGTAACTTTGCTACATAAATCACAATAATTACAATAAAAATTATAAAACAGAAGTTCGATAAAATTGAAAATATAGAAATCATAATATTATAATTTTAAAACTTCAATAATAAGTTTAATTTGAAACATATTCCAAATTTTTGAAAAAAAATACCATGTAATAAATAACACATTCCAATTACAAGATGAGACTAAACATTCTTTTGAGTCAAAATTTCGCTTTCACAAAACTTAGCTCCAAAGCTTCTCATAACATCTATTCTGCCATCATCAACAATAAACAAGCATTAGTATTGATTAAAAAAAAAAACAAAGTTATTTTTTTTTTCTAAAAGTCATTGTTCTTGAATCAAAAGAAAACCATGTATACGAAAAAGCCGAACACCTAACAATTAGACAAAAAACAACATATAATATGCGGCTATTTATAAATGGCCCGACCAAATATTCTCATATTACCTTATAATGTCAACAAAAATTTAAAGATCAATCTTCTAAACTTCTTTCTTGCCCTATAAAATGAAAAGTTTTGGTTGATCAAGGCGCTAGCAAAAAATGTGGGAGTAATAGAAAACCTACACTCAATAATTCAGTTTTCCATTCAGCTAGCTTCGATGGTAATCATGAACTCATGGTATGTATGAAGGCATTAAAATATGGATAAGTGTTTAAAAAAAGGTTGCACTTACATTTGTGAAGTTGATTGCCAGATCATATGTAAAAAAGATTGGCATCGCTTTTTTAAAAAGGTATGCAAATCAAAAATAGCAGTGATAGACGAGAACATGCTTTGGCTTGCCTAACCAAAACTAATTCTACAAGTTCCATCTTGGCCAATAGATTTAAAAAAGAATCCATTGTCTAACCTTTTCTAAAAAAAAAGCACAAAACTTATATTTTCTCCACACCCAGCCCAAATAAACCATTTGGAGAAGTATTAAAAATAAACCACTTACCTGCCCACATCTACAAATTACGAAGTCAAGCTGTAGTCGATAGCAAAAATATTCCCCTCTTTAGTGAAATCTGAAAAGAAGTAACATGTAATATGATACCTAAAAAAAGCAATGCATATTTTTAGCATCCAAGCCTTCTGATGGTTGTTTTCACAAGTGATGATTTTAGTCATGGTGTTGATTGGCTATTTGCTATGGGATTTTGTTTAACATGAAAAAAATTTCAACATTTAATTTTCCTAAGAAATGAAGTGGTGCTTTTAGTACTGAATTTACAGATTACCTCAAAACTCTCAATATCTCCAAAGAATAAACCAAGCGAATCCCTAGCCCCTAAAATAATTCACTTGAGATAAACGTTGTTCTAGGATTAAACTTTTACACCACCACTTAAAACACAAGCACGACCACGCGCTATAGTAACTTTGTATTAATTTATGTTGCGTTTGTTCATTTTGTACTACGGTAATCGTCTAAATCTCATTATAGATTCTCAAAAGTTGTTCCAATACAATTATTTTCCCAAACAATGGCAACAAAAATTTTCAATATTTATTAATTTAAATAGTTTATAAAAAAATAATTTGATAAATATATATATATATATATATATATATATATATATATATATAACTTAGTATATATGTAAGAAATATTTAATATATACATATTATTAATAAACAATTAATATTTTAAAAACTTTATTCTTGCATACGTCATGAAAGTTTCAATTATAGCAGTTAAATATAATAACGTAAACAACCCATGTAATACAACAAAAGTAAACAAAAAAACATTAAACCTTCACAAGTTTCAACTCAAACATTTAAAAAAAATAACACAATCAATCCAGTAATACAATAATAGTAAACAAAAAACAACAAACATTAAATCTTTACATGCTACAACATCAAGCCATACAAATGTACTATAACCAAAAAAGACTATAGGTAAATACCAACCCATGTCCCAAACAAGCCACAACAATAAGCTCATACAAACATACTAACAACCCACAAACTAAACTTAAATATCAATTATAAACATACTCATCTTAGTCCAAACTCCACCAAACTATAAACCTACTAATCTCATTTAAAAGAGCTCAATTGATATAAAAATGATAACTAACGTAAAAACTATTATATACGTATTAAATTAAACAAATCATTTAAAAAATAAAATTGCAAAATAAATAAAAACAAAAGCCTAAATAAACCTGCAATCCTCCTAACACATATAACATACTTTCTACGTTTATTTTAATACTTCAAACGTTTATTTTAATACTTAAAAACATTATACATGAAAAATATATATTCATAATAATTAAAAAAAAAAAATATAGTTCGCATAACACTCATGCTAAAGACTAGTTTTATGTATCAACTATTAATGTAACTAACTGTCGTTATTTTCAATATAAGGAGTTGGGATACCAAAATTTTTAGCTTATACGACATATACATTTTCGTGCAAACATAAAATTCAATAATATTACAAAGGAACCGTAAAAATATAAATGGAGACAAAAATAAGAAGTGTGAGAAGAATTTGTGAGTAAAAAAAACCCTAAAATTCAAAAATAATAACAAAAACTTCATAACCCAAAATATAAAAAAAATGAAAAAGTTTTAAAAACTAAAATTTTCCTCTGTCATTCCCGTTAAAAAAACGACGAAAAGACACAATGACGAGAAAAAAAACACAATGATGAAAATTAACAAAAGACACAGTTATAAAAAACAAATAAGACGTAATAGATCACAAAATATAGCACAATGACGAACAAAATATAACACTATGTTGAGTAATATAACACAATATCAAGAAATAAAACACGATTAAAAAAGACAATCAATGAAGTAAACACAAAACACAATAATAAACGAAAAACACAATAATCTTTTTTCATCAACATTGTATTTTTTTTTGTGAGGACGAGGAAGACGGTGGAAATATTCGATTATTAGTGATATTTTGCAGTAAATTAAGGTTTTATGGATCTAGCAACACTTGTGGGATTACGGTTTGAAGTTTCTTACTACTTCCTTCTTTATTGATAACTCTGTTGTCATATGTATCAGAAGAACCATGTGCACCACTCTAAAACAAAACATATTGATATTCGTTATCACTTCATCCGTGACTGCTATGAAATTACATTAATTGACATAGAGAAGATACACACAGATTATGAGAAGGCATAACTTTTTACCAAAACATTTGATAAACATGATTTAAATTTTTACTTGGTTTAAACGTTTAAAATCTCTTGCTGATGTTTCTAAGCTCGAATAATCTTTTAGTTTTCATTTATTTTTATTTCTTTAATATTTTGGTTTGTGAGGGAGAAAATGGAAAATACAAAAATATACAAAAAAACTGTGCTTTCTGTTTGTACAAATAAAATACAAAAAAATATTGACTTTTACCAAGTCATCCCAATTTTGATAAGCAAGCATAATGGTTTAAGTCAAGTTGGGATGACATGGTAAAAGTCATATTAAGCCTGAACTGAGATTAGAGTCTGATAGTTTTCTGATATCTTGTGCCTTAATTGAAACTTAACATATCACAGAAACACCAGTCATAATGAAGCTAAGGAATAAACCTGTTATGGAGGATTTCTTGATCAATACGATTCTCTGGTCAACTTACAAAAATATGTACTGCTTTTGTAGATTACATTTTATATTTGTTTTTAATTCAAAAATATTCAAAAATCCAAAAATATTTTATGTCTGCTTTATTTTCGATTTCCAAGCTAAGGAGTGATTTTTGAAAAGAAAATACAAAAAGAGTTTTTCCACAATTTTAAGTTATGTGTTATTCTCGTAAAAACACGTTAAGGTATTGGTTTTTACCTTTTGAGATAAGTTTTAACTTAATTGTTCTCAAAACATGGGTTTTTGATAATTATTTAGAGTTTGGAATGGTTAAATAGTAAATATTTTCCATTTTTATTTAATCCATCCCATTCGTTACAATATTGTAATGAATGGGAACACATTCGTTAAGTTTATGTGACGAATGATGGTCATTCGTTGTGTACATGATAACGAATGGAATCCTTTTGTTATTATACCATTCGCTTCCGCTGACTTGATAACGAATGAGCATAAATCCTTATGTTGATATAACGATAACTAATGGATAGAGGGCTATTCGTTAGTTTAATAACTTAAGTGTTGATTCGTTAATTTAATAAATGAACAAACGAATGAGTGGTCATTCGTTAGTTTAAATCTAACAATGAATTCGTGGACTTTAGTATGCGTGAAAACAGTGTAACGTATAAGACCCAAAATTGGACGAATGATTCTCATTCCCACCTTTAAAACAACAATTTACATTAAGAACATCTGTAAAAGATTTCCATAAATTCAAACATCGTTAATACTCATTTTTGTTTATTAAAACTTGATCCTAAGGTTTTTTACGAGTGCAACGATACAAGATTCATTGTTTTTTATTAACATTTGATAGGTTTAATAGGGTTTAACCTGATCAGATCATCATTAAGGCTAATAGATGATTTAAACATAAGTGTTTAATCACTTAGATGATTAGGGTTGGTTAACGATGACATTACGAGTCTAATGGTATAAGGTTTAGGTTGATTCATGTAGTATTAGGCTTATTGGATTTTGAACTGCATGTTGACTAGTTTATGTTCAAACCAATTTGGAATTTGACTATTTGGAGTCAAACATCTAATTCGTGTGTTCAAATTCGTTGAGTATAACGAATGGGAATCCCATTCGTGTATACTGATGATGAATGAGAAGCCCATTCGTGTGTTTTGATAACGAATCAGATCATTCGTGATATTATGTGACGAATGAGTAATCATTCATATATAATTTTTAACGAATGTGGTCATTCGTTATCTTTAACGAATCAAGTTATTCGTTAACATTAACGAATGAGTTCATTCACTATTATTCAATATAACGAATGGAGTCATTCGTTACTTAATTCGTAACGAATGACTAGCGAATGAGCCTTAACATTTCAAATAGAAGGTTTAATTTTTTTAAACATAATGTACAATTTTTGCTAAGTGTTAGTGAAAATTGTAATCTTTAATGTATTATGATTGTTTTTCTAGTGGTCGGGTTTTTCACATAAATGGCAGATGAAAAAATAGTTGATGCACCTGCTCAAGAGAACCCGGTAGCACAAGTCCAAGAAGAACCACAAGTACAAGGTGCACCTGCTGTTGCTGAGTTGGCGTACGACAAGAAGCACAACATTTGTGCGTTCTTGCTCGATGACTTTTTGGGACGAGACACCTGTGGGGATATGATTGCTTTCTTACCTCGCTCGAGAATTCACTATGTAATATCTGCTGACCTCCTTGTGCAATTTAGTGTTATCCATTCGTTTTTGGATAGTGCTATATATGTCGATGCCGAGAAGCATATCATAGGAGAAATTCATAACAAGACAATTGTGTTGAAAGTTGATGTGATACGCAAGGTCCTACGGTTTATTGATACCGTAGATGATCCTTGTGAGTTTGATAAAGTATTGATCAGAGGCTTATTACAGAGGTTGAACTACAAGGGTGAGCTAGACAGATTCCAATATAACAAGGCGTACCTCTTTGAACAATACAAGTACTTTCTACACGTACTTATTCACTGCCTTGGGGAGATAGGGTGGATACGATGAGTGTAGAATCATGCTACAATATGCTTTTGTGGCTCTCGTTCTCTACAAGCTATTCAACTTTTTGGAGTTGATATTTTATCATTTGAAAGAGGACTGTGTGGTCTGTCACTGCAAGAACAAGTTTTGATGTATCCACGATTTCTGCAGTTAATTATTGATCACTTGGCACCTGATTTGATACGAGATCCGACGTTTGTGGATGATGTGATGGTTTTGGATCATATGTCTGAGGATTCTATGAAAAGGATGAAGACATATTGTAATCAAACTCCAGAGAACATTCCAAGATTCAAAAGATCGATAGGTCAGGTGATGAGATCTTACTATGTATGTCCACCTAATGATCGTTGGATTCATGAGGATTCAGATTCATAAAGTGAATGTGGACCAGGTAGGAACAATGATGGTGGTGATGGAGGTAATGGTGGAAATGGTGGAAATGAGTGTGGGAATAGGGTTGAAGCAGCTCCTGTTGAGGCTGCGTTACGTAAAAGAAAAGGCAAAGCAACGATGAGTGAAAAGCCTAAGAAGATGAGGACCCATAGGGATGATGGAGTGGAGATTGGTTCGTTTATACCAAGGTCAGCCGTTCCTCAACAAGCACTGGTGGTTTCTACTGTTGTTAGTACACCGGATGTTACTTTGATGACCACGACATCACCTAATCCGAGATTTGCATCTATTCCTTAATCGATGCTGTCTCCAATGCCGACATATCCTGCTTCTATTGTAGCAGCAAGTCCTGCGCCAATGCCGACAATAATGCAACCTATGGACTTTTCATATATGGCGTTCAATCGTCCTCAAGGCCCAATGCAACTACATCCTCCAACATGGTTTACTATGTCTGTTCCTCAACAAATGGCTATGTTGTTGAACTTGATACACCTTCAGAAGAATCAAATGGCCGTTGATTGCCAATTTCAAGATCAGATGCTGTTAGACCAACAAAAGATGGTTAACCACATCTCATACTGTTAGCGTGAGAATCGTTAGCTACGGGCTATTGTTACTGCTCAGGGGGAGAAGATCAAAGATTAAGAAGATATCATCCTTTAGCTTACGTGCAAAGATGATATGCTGAAAAATCTGAAAGGAAATGACTTTGATGAAGACCGTGATGCATGAACCAGTGGTGGTGAGCAGCAACATAAGACCGATACATCTGGCAATTCTGCTGGATTTGAGGCTGAGGGTGGTGATCAGTAGTTAGTGGTGTACCGTGACACTACTAACGTGCAACCTATTGAGTCTGTAATGTCCAATATGGTTCTATTTATGGATAATGAACGAGAAGTTGTGATGAGCATGTTTAACACCGACGAGATCGAGGAAGGTGAATTCATTGATCAATCTTAAACTAGAGAACACATCGCGTTACTGCTCGGGTTAAGCGATGAGGAGTTGGATAAGTTAGAGAATGAGGAGTACTTTGAGGTTATTAACGATGATGAGGTCAGGTTTGATACGAGTATATCGTCTCGGGATACATCGTTTAATTATGATGATGTCGAAGTGGAAGACGTGACAACTGAGGAGTATCTTGATCTGTACACACATACTAGTACATATACATGTATTCCATTCTTTACTACCGAACATGTGCAAGTAGGTGAAGAACGTCTGGGTAAGAAGAAGAAGATAGATAAAGTAAACGAATCTGGATCGGGATTGAAGCATCTAGGATTTGAAGGGATGTTTGAACACAATAGGGTTCGATTCTCAAAATTATTGATGCGTTAAGGTATGCTGAGCAAGAGGAGGATAGGCAGGTCAAAGCTCGTGCAACTGTTCACCAAATGACTACATTTAAAGCTGTGAAAACTGTCAAAGGTGATATCGTCTCTTGGCTCTACAACTCTGAGCTTAAGGTATGCATAATCAAGTGGGAACACGGAGTGCAATATTATCAACATATTTCCGATGTTCCTACTTTACATAGGTGGCACATGCTTACGTTGGCAAATAGGTCGTTCGTCAATCGTGGTAAAAGAGAGATGTCGGATTGGTTTTATCGACATTTATTGTTTGAGGTACGTCACGGTTTCAAGTTCTTTAAACCTCAAGTTCAGACACGTAAATATATAGACAAGATAGATCGAAAGAACGGTTGGATAAATCTCGTATTAAAGATAAAGCCGCCACGGACTTTCAAGCGAGTTCATGTAAAGACCTTTCCCCAAAGTCTTTGTAAACACTCGGTGGTATTATGACAACCGTATCGATGAAGCCGTCATCGTACTTGGTATGGGTTTGAAGATGGAATTCATTCAGGTAATCGACCCGATGCGGTTGGTTAACTTATCATAATAGGATAGTGATGCGTTATTCAACAACGAGATCCGATTTGCTGACATGAACGATTACGATCTTTCTATGCAAGTTCAACGTGTGGTGCATGTTTTCCATGCGTTTGGAGTTCATAGTTGTGCTGATTGGAAGACAAAAAGATTCAAGTAACCGAAGACAAAGAGCACGAGACTAGGAAGAGTTTGTCAGTGAATGGTTTTGTCATCTCGGTCTTTGTTTATCTATTTTAATTTATTATTACTATTGTTAATGTAAAGGGTATTTTGGTAAATGTATTCGTTGTGTTTTATGGTCATTCGTTAAGGATGTTTAACGAATGCGTCCATCCGTTATGTATTAAGGCCATTCCTTATGGAATGTATAACGAATGAGCCCAGTTGTTAAAGTATTGGTCAATTCATTAAGGATGTTTAACGAATGAGGTATAACGAATGAGTCATTCGTTATACTTTCAGTAGTATTAGGGAATGAAGACGAATGATCCCAATACGTTATGTGATGTATAACGAATCGGGTCGTCTTCTATATATCCATGTTTCCGTGATTCATTAATTAACTAGTGTGATTATTATTATTAGGAGCCGTTACTCTGCCCGATTATACTCTCACACACACTTCCTTAACGTAATTCACATCCGTATAATGAATAGCCTTATCACCTGTTGTATATCAAGAACTAGATCTATGAGTATGAACTGAAATTATCAAGTATTGGTTTCTCACATTTTTGTATTTTAACTTTTTTCGTTTTTCTTTATTAAATTTTGAGTTAAGATTTTTTAATTAATTTTTCATTATTTTTTAGGGATTTTTTTTGTGGCTACAAATCTTTAACATGACCATAATGTATGAAAGCGTATCCTTGAAAACGATATAAACGTGACAGTAATGTATTAAAATGTATCCTTGAAAATTATATGAACGTGACTATAATGTATGAAAATGTGTCTTTGAAAATGATATATATGTTTATATGACGAACGAACATAAATGAAAATAACCTTCATAAGCTTGCAAGACATACGAATGATATGTAATATCTTGACTATAACCAAACTAGACACATATGAGTTGCCCCAACGAAGTTTGGATAATAAAAATTCACACGAATAACGATGTTGGAGCGACCAACGGTGAATGGGGCTTGTGTCACACCCTCAAAATCCACTAACGGAGTTTTACCGTCAGAGGGTGTGAACTAACAGGATCGGAATCATTAATTATAATCAAACCATAAATAAAGTTTTCAAACCACGAAAACATTTAAGTGTAGATAAATGCGGAAGCGTAAAACCTTTAACCAAAAGTTACGTCACGCAGGACGACTTATAAACCCAAAGAATAATAGTTTAAAACAAGTTTGCATATACAATAGCGTTCAAAGTAATGCATGATCCTATACCGCGCGCCCGCCTCGGCTACCTGAGAATAACATACTAAAAGTGTCAACACGGGGTTGGTGAGTTCACAAGTTTATATTAATAAAGCGTTTGCGTTTTGCGTTTTGCGTTACCAGATAGTGTTAAATCAATTATATACTATAGGTAGCTAGCCTATAAAGCAAGTATTACTAAGTGTTCGACACCGAAGCTGACTGTTTATCATGTGCTTTGCCACCAGGTCTATCCCGACCATGGTAATATGTTAGCCAAAATTACACCCACTCGACCTCCAGTCGAGCTTAGCGTTGGGTGGGGTTTGTCAAACCCAGTAGTACTACTCAACAGTGACTCGCTATTATCCAATACTAAACGGTTCGATGTGTGAAGGAATTCAGTTATTTCGTTTGCCACTTAGCCTTTACAAGTGATATATAATAAATAACAAAATCTAAAGCGTTTCGGAGTATGTATTCTCCCCCAAGTGAAAAATGTTTTAAAAGAGTTAAAAGGGGAACGTGAAACTCACTGTTTGCGAAGAATTCCAAAAACAAGTCACCCAAGTGATGCGCGTCATAGAAAACCCTCACTAGCGTTCTAAAACAACAAGGAGATTTTCTAAGTGTTGGAACTATTATCGAGTCTCTAGACTCGGCACATAATATCTATGCATAATATACATTTCGTGTTTCGTTAAACAGATTTGTGATATGTTACATGTGTGAACAACTATCTACGTGTCAAGTATTAATAGTGTACATTTCTAGCAATTATTCCCCGCAAGGGCAATTTGGTCAAAACATAACAATTATCTAGCAATTAGCACGTTTCATGTGTTTTCACAAAGTTCAGCAGCTAGTTTTATCAAGAGAGAATTCTACTTGAAAGATTACTCTATCAACAGATCATAGCATCTCAATTAATTCACCAAAAATCGTCACAAAAAGCATACATGAGTTAGGTTTCCAGAACATATTTTATTGTATTTTTATTTCACATAGATTTCTCACAATGATCAAAACATTACAGCAAACTCAGAGCAGTCAAAATCATGCGTAACAGAATGTTATATATTATTCCCGTTAAATGAAAAATCCAATTAATGGAAGACCAATTGGGTTAGATTCTTAACTCAACATGTTAACTTCCAGAAGTGGAACCAACCCATTTGGTCTTACAATTCATTAGATATGCTAATTACAAAACAACTTAACAGAAGGTCTCACAATTCAGATTTGCACTTCAGTTTTGTAAAATAATAAAAGTTAACTTTTACTCGTCCAAAAATTACAAACTTGGACTTTATAGAAACTAGACCTAACATAGTACCCTGTAGTGTTAACAAACTCGACCAATTTCCAAATTAACATTTAGTTACAGTTGTCTAAACATAGCTTACAATCTGTCCAGTACCAGTTTTGACCTTTAATCACATTTAAATCGTTTGAGCGACCAAAACACCTCCAAATTAGGCGTGGTTGGGTTTTCTGAAAACTAGACTCAGAGTACTACCATTTAGACTTATAAATAGCTCGGTTTGCTTTTATATTTAACAAGTTACATGTCGTTCAAGTTTAACTATCTCTGCTGTCAAAACTCAGCAAGCACAAACAATCGTCTAACATGCATCCTAAGCATACGACAAAACTCCAACATGCAATAAACATCATTAACCATAAAAATCAGTAGTAACCCTCTAGGGTTTTCAAATAATCAATGATTTAACATTCTTTCACCGTTCAAAATCACATATGATCATCCAAATCAATAACCAACGCATAATCAATCATCCTCTAATTAAAATCAAGCACATAAACACATAATACATAATTTAAAAAGTTAGGGTTTTATGTTTATACCTTAAATACGCAGAAACAACTAAGAGAAACGTGAGAGATGCTTAGAAACGAGTGTGGGATGCTCCGATTATGATGAACAAGATCAAACGAAGGTGATATGGTGGTGGGTGTTGGCTGCCGTCGCAAAGAGATGGGAGGGGGGGGGGGGGTCCGATCGGGTGTGAGGGAGAGGGAAGAGAGTTAGGGTTTATTAATATTATTAATAATAATATGTTACACTAAGGCCCCTCAACTTCTAATTATTTCTTTTCTAGCATAAAATAACTTGTTTGCATCTTGAGTAAGTGTTCTAAATGATATTATCAAATAACACATAAGCCTAACACATAATTATCACATAATTATTGTTTGGATGTTTTTCGTTTATTCACCAATGGTTTGCGTCAACTCGTTTGCGTTTCGGTGCAATCCCGAAAGACAACACATGTAGTAATTGTCAAGCGTCATTTAAACCCAAGTTTAAATGTAATGAGATGTGCGTTATAGATCAAGTGATCTTAAGTTTGAATTGACGGAGTTTGGATTAACGGAGTTAACCTGAAATTGACGAGTGTCACATCATTCCCATGTTAAAGAATTTTCGTCCCGAAAATTTGAGTCAAGTCGCGATGAGTGTCTGAAAAAGCAAGAAAAAATTTTCAGTTTGTCATATTATCCCCTAGTAGAAAGAAATTTCGTCCCGAAATTTAATTCATACCTCTGGTGATTTCTGACGGTTTGACGGGTTTCGCGGTTTTCTGTGTTTGGTCAACCCTTCAAAAAGGTGAGGATACTTTTTCATCATTTGATCCTCGCGTTCCCACGTGAACTCCGGTCCACGTCTCGAGTTCCAACGAACCTTAACGATTGGAATCTTGCCGTGCTTGAGTGTTTTGGTTTCCCAATCCAAAACTTCGACTGGTTCTTCAATGAAGCGTAGTTGTTCATCAACTTGCAATTTGTCCAAAGGGACTGCTTGGGTTTCATCGGATAGGCATTTCTTCTAGTTGGATACATGGAATACATTGTGTAAATCCATTCGGTACGCCACCGGACCAATGCGCTCAGTTATCCGGTAGGGACCAACGTATCGTGGGTTGAGTTTGTTTCGCTTCTCGAAGCGAACCACACCTTTCAAAGGTGAGACTTTGAGTAATACTTGGTCGTTCACTTGAAATTCAAGAGGCTTTCGACGCTTGTCGGCGTAACTCTTTTGGCGATCTCGTGCTGCTGCCATACGGTTGCGGATTTGAACAATATTCTCAGAGGTTTCGAGTACTAGTTCCGGACCAGTTATTTGGCTATCACCTACCTCTGCCCAGCAGAGAGGTGATCGACACTTCTGTCCGTACAACGCTTCAAATGGTGCTGCTTTAATGCTTGCGTGGTAGCTGTTATTATACGAAAACTCTACCAATGGTAAGTGAGGTTCCTAACTTTTTCCGAAATCCAACACGCATGCACGCGACATGTCCTCCAAGGTCTGAATAGTGCGCTCACTTTGCCCATCCGTCTGAGGATGGTAGGCTGTGCTCATATCAAGGCAGGTACCTAGTGCGCTTTGCAGTGACTTCCAGAAATGCAAAGTGAAACGGGAATCTCGATCAGATATGATGAAATGGGCACTCCGTGTCTAGACACTACTTCTTTCATGTAGATGCGAGTTAGTCTTCCCATTTTGTCCGATTCCTTGATTGCTAAAAAATGTGCAGACTTAGTCAACCGGGCAACGATCACCCAGATGGTATCGCATCCCGTCGGTGTTTTGGGTAATCCCGTGATGAAATCCATTGAAATGTGTTCCCATTTCCACATTGGGAGTTCCGGTTGCTGTAGCAGACCAGATGGTTTCTGATATTCTATTTTGACTCTTGCACAAGTCAAGCATTTGCTCACGTAGGTGGAAATGTCGGCTTTCATGTTTGGCCACCAGTAAAGTGTCTTCAGGACATGGTACATTTTATCTGAGCCAGGGTGGATGGAATATCGTGACTTGTGTGCTTCGTCCATCACTAGAGTTCTCAACTCTCCGTATCGTGGAACCCAAATCCGGTTTTCGAAATATTGGACCCCGTCCGCTTTGGTTTCAAGTTGCTTGCTCATGCCCCGCATGAGTTCTGATGGAAGCTTATCATCCTTCAAGGCTTCGAGTTGCGCATCGCGAATCTGATCGGGTAAGTTGGCGTGAATCGTAAGTTGTAATGCTCGCACTCGTCTAGGTTTATCGGTTTCTTTTCTGCTGAGAGCGTCAGCCACTACATTGGCCTTGCCAGGGTGGTACTTGATGGCACAATCATAATCCTTAAGCAGCTCGACCCAACGACGCTGTCGCATGTTCAGCTCTTTCTGATCGTAGATATGTTGGAGACTCTTGTGGTCAGTGTAAATGGTAAACTTGGTACCGTACAAGTAATGCCTCCATATCTTAAGAGCAAACACCACAGCTCCGAGTTCCAAGTCATGGCTCGTGTAGTTCTTCTCGTGAATCCGTAGTTGTCGAGAGGCATAGGTTATAACCTTCTCGAGTTGCATCAACACGCAACCGAGACCTTGTATCGATGCGTTACAATGTACCTCAAAATTTTCTGTTCCCTCGGGAAGGGCTAGGATAGGGGCGCTACAGAGTTTGGTTTTCAACTGTTGGAAAGCGGATTCTTGCGCGTCACCCCAATTGTATTTAGTACCCTTGTGAGTCAAAGCGGTGAGGGGTTGAGCAATCTTTGAAAATCCCTCGATGAAACGTCGGTAGTAGCAGGCCAGTCCTAGGAATTGTCGCACCTCAGTCGGAGTCTTAGGTGCTTCCCAGATTTTGATAGCCTCTACTTTACCGGGATCGACATGGATACCATACTCGTTAATCACATGTCCTAGGATATCGTCAATAAAAACAATCACAAATTTGTCGAGGTATGCCTGGCATACTAGATTTATGAGATCCATAAATACGGCTGGTGCGTTGGTTAAGCCAAAAGGCATAACTGAAAACTCGTAGTGACCGTACCGAGTTCTGAAAGCCGTCTTTGAAATATCTTCTTCGCGCACTCTTAATTAATGGTAACCAGATCTCAGATCGATCTTCGAGTAGTAACTCGATCCTTGAAGCTGGTCGAACAGATCATCAATTCGGGGTAAGGGATAACGGTTCTTAATCGTCACCTTGTTCAGTTCTCGGTAGTTGATGCACATGCGGAAAGTCCCGTCCTTCTTTCGAACAAATAAGACAGGGGCTCCCCATGGTGATGAGCTAGGTCGGATAAAACCTTTATCCAACAAATCTTGCAATTGAGTGGACAACTCCTGAAGCTCCGCCGGTGCGAGCCGATACGGGGCTCGGGCTATGGATGCCGCACCGGGGGTCAATTCGATTTGGAACTCGACTTTTCGAATATGAGGGAGTCCAGGCAAATCCTCCGGGAAAACTTCCGGAAAATCTCGCACAATCGGTATGTCTTCGATTTGCTTCTCCTCCGCGGGTTTCTCGACAATATGGGCTAAAATTGCCGGATGACCCTTTCGTAGATATTTCTGTGCCTTCATGAGGGTGATGACGCTGGTGGTCATGCCGCTTTTCTCGCCCTGGATCGAAATGATCTCGCCGGAAGGGGTAGTGATGTGGACTATCTTGTCGTGACATATAATCTCCGCTCGGTTCTCGGATAGCCAGTCCATGCCGACAACGACATCGAAACTACCAAGCGTAAAAGATATAAGGTTGATATCAAAAGTATGACCCGACAGTTTCAACTTACATCCCGCAAGTACATGAGTTGTTTCTATAGACTTACCGTCAGCTAATTCAACAGGAAACTTAGCATCTAACGGGGTTGGAATTAAGTCTAAGAGTTTACTAAAGGCTTTCGACATAAAACTCCTATCAGCTCCAGTGTCAAACAAAACAGAAGCAAAACAGTCGTTCACAGGAAACTTACCGGTCACCAGATATGGGTCGCTGCGGGCTTGGCCCGACCCAATGACAAAAGCTCTACCTTTACCATTGCTTCCGCCACTGCTGCTGCCTCCATTGTTCTCATTCTGCTTTAGCTTGGGGCAATCCTTTCTGAAATGACCCTTTTGACCACACTCGAAACACCCTTTAGTCGTCATTGGTGGTTTAGGAGCACCCTTTGCCGCTAGGTCTCCCCTACATTCCTTGGCCTGATGGCCCATTTTTCCGCATCTCAGACACTTGACACGGTCACACGGGCCAGCATGGTGATAGTTGCACCTGTTGCATTTCGGGTGTTTCCCAGCATAGCCGTTCGAAACCCTGCCGGCCACCGTTGCTGTTGTTGGGACCCTGATTATTGAAGCTCCGGGCGAGTTCGGGCTTTCGGTAGTGTTGTTGTGGTGGGGGGTTCGATGATGAGGACCTGGTGTTGTCAAATTTCCTCTTTCCATTACTCGGGTTGTTGTTGCTGTTGTTGTCAGTGCTCGGGTTGTCACGGGTTTTAGAGGTCGAACCTCTAGGTGGTAATGCACCTTGGGTCACTGCCTGATCCATCAGTTTGTGAGCTAACCGGATCGCTTGTTGAATTGTAGCCGGTTTGGAAGACGTCACCATACCCTGAATTTGCGGTACCAACCCATCGATGTACATCTCGATTCTCTTACTCGGCGGGTCTACCATCCGTGGACACATTACTGCTAGCTCCTGAGAACGGGTGGTGTAGGCTTCTATTTCGGAACCCACCATTTTCAACGACCAAAACTCAGATTCCAACTTCGCGATTTCCTCTCTAGGACAATACTCTTCCCGCATCATGTTCTTGAACTCTTCCCAGTTCATAGCGTTTGCCAATTCCAATCCAAGAATTTGCACATTCGAATTCCACCAAGTGAGAGCAGAATCTTCCAGTGTTCCAGCAGCAAATTTGACCCTACTGGCAGGTGGACAGTTACACATCTCAAAAGCTGATTCAGCCTTCTCAGCCCAACGCAGGAAACCTATGGCTCCCTCAGTGCCCTTAAACAAATTGGGCTTGCAATCCAGGTAGTTCTTGAAAGTACACGTTCCAGTTGGACCTCCGGCTTGATTATGAACATGTGTGGCTAGAGCTGCCACCGCATGGTCATTCAATAAGGTCTGAAGTTCTGCTGCGGTTAAGTTGATGTTACCACGGACGTGTCCAGCGTTTCTTCCAGCCATTTCCTTAAAATCATAGAAAATAATAGTTCGGATGGAGACAACCCCTCCATCTAGGTGTTATCATCCTTAGATGTCATCGTCTAAGGACACATCTGAGTGTGCCTCTGGCTCAGCCGGTTCTTCCTCCGGTTCCTTTTCGGGTTCCTCCTCAGGTTCTTCCTCAGGTTCCTCCTCAGGTTCTTCCTCAGGTTCTGCTGCATTCTGAGCAATTTGCATCTGCAAGACATCGCAACGCTCTAGAGCTATCTCTGTCCGGGTCCTCGCCACATGGAGTTGCTTTTGCAAATCGATTATCTCTGCTTGCATTTTTCTCATAATCTTCATCTGTTGATCACTAGCATCTTGCATTCCCTTCATAGTCGTCTTCAGGCGGGAAATTTCCTCCCTGGCCTCGGTTCCATCTCTTATCAATCCGGGAATGTCCGCTCTCGCCGAGCGCATAAAACCCACGTCACGCTCTAAACAAGAGACAACAGCTGCGAGAACACGCTCTATGGGTTCGGTTATGGGTGGTAAGGTGTTGGGGTAAGCAGGACGACTCGGGTGGGGTAGCGGGGGAACTTGTTCGCGATAAACCATACGTCTGATCAGACTCGGGTACCAATCCCAGCTAACGTCGTCGTCGTACATGCCTCCAGACAGGCGATACCTCTTTGGGGCAGGGGCTTCTAGTTCCGGGACTACTCGGAGTGGTGATGAGGTAGGTAGTTGCGGTTCCTTTCCATGAGCATGAGTCATCTGATCGGATGATGATGATGGTAGCGTCGACATCCTACAGGTAAGTCGTGTATGCGCGCGTAAGAGTGAATGAGGTAAAGAGATAAGATAACGAGAGACTAAGCAAAATATATATGCAGTGCGTATAATTATAACTAATGGGTCGTTGCGGTTATAGTCTAGTATGCATGCAATTTCTAGTTCGCTATAACCAATGGCTCTGATACCAATCTGTCACACCCTCAAAATCCACTAACGGAGTTTTACCGTCAGAGGGTGTGAACTAACAGGATCGGAATCATTAATTATAATCAAACCATAAATAAAGTTTTCAAACCACGAAAACATTTAAGTGTAGATAAGTGCGGAAGCGTAAAACCTTTAACCAAAAGTTGCGTCACGTAGGACGACTTATAAACCCAAATAATAATAGTTTAAAACAAGTTTGCATAAACAATAGCGTTCAAAGTAATGCATGATCCTATACCGTGCGCCCGCCTCAGCTACCTGAGAATAACATACTAAAAGTGTCAACACGGGGTTGGTGAGTTCACAAGTTTATATCAATAAAGCGTTTACGTTTGCGTTTTGTGTTACCAGATAGTGTTAAATAAATTATATATCTATAGGTAGCTAGCCTATAAAGAAAGTATTACTAAGTGTTCGACACCGAAGATGACTGTTTATCATGTGCCTTGCCACTAGGTCTATCCCGACCATGGTAATGTGTTAGCCAAAATTACACACACTCGACCTCCAGTCGAGCTTAGTGTTGGGTGGGGTTTGTCAAACCCAGTAGTACTACTCAACAGTGACTCGCTATTATCCAATACTAAATGGTTCGATGTGTGAAGGACTTCAATTATTTCGTTTGCCACTTAGCCTTTACAAGTGATATATAATAAATAACAAAATCTAAAGCGGTTCGGAGTATGTATTCTCCCCCAAGTGAAAAACGTTTTAAAAGAGTTAAAAGGGGAACGTGAAACTCACTGTTTGCGAAGAATTCCAAAAACAAGTCACCCAAGTGATGCGCGTCACAGAAAACCTTCACTAGCGTTCTAAAACAACAAGGAGATTTTATAAGTGTTGGAACTATTATCGAATCTCTAGACTCGGCACATAATATCTATGCACAAGATACGTTTCGTGTTTCGTTTGTGAATTGTGTGTGTCTCAACAAACACATTTGTGATACGTTACATGTGTGAACAACTATTTACGTGTCAAGTATTAATAGTGTACATTTCTAGCAATTATTCCCCGCAAGGGCAATCGGTCAAAACATACCAATTATCTAGCAATTAGCACGTTTCATGTATTTTCACAAAGTTCAGCAGCTAGTTTCATCAAGACAGAATTCTACTTGAAAGATTACTCTATCAACAAATCATAGCATCTCAATTAATTCACCAAAAATCGTCACAAAAGCATACATGAGTTAGGTTTCCAGAACATATTTTATTGTATTTTTATTCCACAAAGATTTCTCACAATGATCAAAACATTACAGCAAACTCACAGAAGTCAAAATCATGCGCAACATAATGTTATATGTTATTCCCATTAAATGAAAAATCCAATTAATGGAAGACCAATTGGGTTAGGTTCTTAACTCAACATGTTAACTTCCAGAAGTGGAACCAACCCATTTGGTCTTGTAATTCATTAGATATGCTAATTACAAAACAACTTAACAGCAGGTCTCACAATTCAGATTTGCACTTCAGTTTTGTAAAATAATAAAAGTTAACTTTTACTCGTCCAAAAATTACAAACTTGGACTTTATAGAAACTAGACCTAACATAGTACCCTGTAGTGTTAACAAACTCGACCAATTTCCACATTAACATCTAGTTACAGTTGTCTAAACATAGCTTACAATCTGTCCAGTACCAGTTTTGACCTTTAATCACATTTAAGTCGTTTGAGCAACCAAAACACCTCCAAATTAGGCGTGGTTGGGTTTTCTGAAAACTAGACTCAGAGTACTACCTTTTACACTCATAAATAGCTCGGTTTGCTTTTATATTTAACAAGTTACATGTCGTTCAAGTTTAACTATCTCTGCTGTCAAAACTCAGCAAGCACAAACAATCGTCTAACATGCATCCTAAGCATACGACATAACTCCAACATGCAATAAACATCATTAACCATAAAAATCAGTAGTAACCCTCTAGGGTTTTCAAATAATCAATGATTTAACATTCTTTCACCGTTCAAAATCACATATGATCATCCAAATCAATAACCAACGCATAATCAATCATCCTCTAATTAAAATCAAGCACATAATGTGACAATCGTCAATTTCAGGTTAACTCCGTTAACTCAACTCCGTCAATTCAAACTTAAGATCACTGAATCTATAACACACACTTCATTACATTTAAACTAGGGTTTAAATGACGCTTAACACTTACTACATGTGTAGTCTTTCGGGATTTGCACCGAAACGCAAACGAGTTGACGCAAACGATTGAGGATTAAACGAAAAACGTCAACATAATAATTATGTGTTAACATATGTGTTACTTGATTATATTGTGTGTAATGCTAGACAAGAAACAAGAACTAAGTTAGTTAAGTTAGAAAAACAACAATTGAAAGTGGAGGGACTTGAGTGTAACTTGTATGTCTATAAATATAACCTTAATCACTTAACCCTAACTTATTATTCTCTTTCTCTCCAAAACCGATCGGAAACCCCACCCTTTGCTCCCTTGGCTGCCGTCCATCAATACACACACATACAACATCAAATCAAGTGTTTGATTGAAGAACTAGGTGCTAGGAAGGTATAATTGATCATCCTTTACATTCTTGTTGCTTGATTTTGATGTTTAAAGGGTTAATTGAAAACCCTAGATGAGCCGATTTCATGTATGTATAAAGTTAACATGATTGTTGTTGATTGATAATGATTTGATAACTAGATTGAATCTTGTTGCATGTAAATTGTTGTGTCTTTGATTGGAGTTCAAACACAAACCCTAATCAAGTATGTAATATATAATTGATGTGCATGGATGGTGTTTATGGAGTTTAGAGGGTTATATGAGTGCATGATAGTTCATAGATTGTTATTATGTGGAGTTTGGATGCAAACAGTTTCTGGACAGAAGGTGTATATGATGTTTAAGTGACTGTAACGAAGTGTAAACGTGAAAATTGGTTAAGATTATTGGTACTGCAGTAAACTAGGTTGAGTCTAGTTTCTATAAAGTATAAATTTGTAATTTTTGGACAAGTAGAAGTTAACTTTTATGATTTTACAAAAACGTTGTGCAAAGCTGAGCTGTTAGACCTGCTGTTAGGTTGTTTTGTAAATATTATATCTCATGAACTACGAGACCAATTGGGTTGGTTCCACTTCTGGAAGTTGACTCGTTAAGTTAGGAACCTAAACCAAGTGGTCTTGCATTTATTGGATTTTTCGTTTAACGGGAATTGCAAATAAAATTCTGTTGCGCATGAATTTGACTGTTATGAGTGTTGCTGTAATGATTTGATGATTGTGAGAAAACTATGAGGAATAAAAATGTAATAAAATATGTTCTGGAAGCCTAAGACATATGTGCTTCTGTGATGATTTTTGGTAAATTAATTGAGATGCTATGATCGGTGAAATAGTACAATCTTTCTAGTAGGATTTCTGTCTCGGTGAAACTAGCTGCTGAGTTGTGTAAAAAAATGCATGAAATATGATACTTGTTATATAATTGTTATGTTTTGACCAAAATACCCTTGCGGGGAAAAATTGCTAATTGATTGCCATGATTTAACCAAATTACCCTTATGGGGAATAATGGCTAGTTAATTGTTATTTGTTGACCAAAATGCCTTTACGGGGAATAATTGCTAGTAACGTACGTTATGAATACATGACACGTATATGATTGCTTACACATGTAATGTGTCACAAAAACACTTGTTTAAGTCACACACGATTCACAAACGAAACACGAAACATGTTATGTGCATAGGTATTATGTGCCGGGTCTAGAGACTCGATAATTTTTCGACACTTAGAAAAATCTCTTTGTTGTTTTAGAACGTTAGAGAGAGTTTTTCGGTGACGCGCATCTTGGTGATTTATTTTGGGAAATTCTTCGCAAACAGTGAGTTTCACTTTCCCCTCTTTAAACTGTTTTCAAACGCTTTTCACTTGGGGGAGATAACATACTCCACAACGCATTTAAGATTTTGTTATAAATTATATATCACTTGTAAAGGCTAAGTGGCAAACGAAACATTTGAAGTCCTACACATCGAACCGGTTAATATTTAGAATAGCGAGTCACTGTTGAGTAGTACTACTGGGTTTGACAAACCCCACCCAACGCTAAACTCGACTGGAAGTCGAGCGGGTGTAATTTTGGCTAACACGTACCATGGTCTGGAGGACCTGGTGACAAGGCACTTACTAAACGAGTCAGCTTCGGTGTCGAACACTTAGTAATACTTGTTGTATAGACTAGCTACCTATCGATATATAATTTGACATAACACTATCTGGTAACGCAAAACGCCGTAACGTGGTTACGCAAAACGCTTAACGCTTAACGCAAAACGCCGTAACGTGGTTACGCAAAACGCTTAACGCTTAACGCAAAACGCTGTAACGTTGAACGCAAACGCTAAACGATTTATTTTTATATAACTTGTGAACTCACCAACCTTGTGTTGACACTTTTAGTATGTTATTCTCAGGTAGCCGAGGCGGGCGCGCGGTTTAGGAACATGCATTGATTGAAAACGCTTTTGTCTTGCAAACTTATTTTTAACGGTTATCTTTGGTTTTAAGCCGTCCTGCGTGACGCAACTTTTGATTAAAGATTTTTACGCTTCCGCATTTAATTACTCGTAAACGTTTTCATGGTTTTGAAACTTTATTTTATGGTTTGATTATAACTGATGATTCCGATCCTGCCAGTTCACACCCTCTGACGGTAAAACTCCGTTAGTGGATTTTGAGGGTGTGACAGATTGGTATCAGAGCCATTGGTTATAGCGAACTAGAAGCTGCATGCATACTAGACTATAACCGCGACGACCCATTAGTTATAATAACACGCACTGCATAGGTTTGTGTAGTCTTGTAATCTTATCTCTTTACCTCTTTCACTCATACGCGCGCGCATACACCGCTTACCTGTAGGAATGTCGATGCCACCCTCATCATCATCCGATTCGATGACGCATGCTCACGGGAAGGAACCGCAGTTACCTACTGCCTCACCACCCCGAGTAGTCCCGGAACTTGAAGCTCCCGTACCGAAGAGGTACCGCCTATCCGGAGTCATTTACGAAAACGACGTTAGCTGGGATTGGTACCCTAACATGATCAGACGTATGGTCTATCGCGAACAAGTTCCCCCGTTACCTCACCCGAACCACCCTGCTTATCCCAACACCCTACCACCCATAACCGAACCTGTAGAGAGAGTTCTCGCAGCTGTTGTTTCATGCTTGGAGCGTGACGTGGGTTACATGCGCTATACGAGGGAGAACGTTTCCAGAATGTTAAAAGACGGAACCGAGACTAAGGAGGAGATTGCCCGCATGGCAGCGGCAATGAAGGAAATGCGAGAGGCTAGTGATCAGCAAACGAAGGTTATGATGAAGATGCAAGCCGAGATGATAGACTTGCAAGAGCAACTCCAAGAAGCAAGGACCCGAACTGAGATAGTGTTGGAGCGTTGCGATGTCTTGCAAATGCAACTTGCTCAGAACGCAGCCGAACCTGAGGCAGAGCCTGAGGCCGAGCCTGAGGCGGAGCCTGAGGCCGAACCTGAAGAAGATCCCGAAGAGGAGCCTGAGGAGGATCCCGAGGAAGATCCCGAGGAGGAACCCGAAGAAGAACCGGAGGAAGAACCGGCTGAGGAGGAGGCACACTCGGAGGTGTACTCAGATGACGACATCTAGTGATGATAACACTTAGATGGAGGGGTTGTCTCCATCCGAACTATTATTTTTCTATGATTTTAAGGATTGATTGGAAATACTTTGTAGCGAATACAATGGTTTTAATCATGAATTTTTATTTAGACTAATATGTGGTTGTGATGTGATGTTGTTTCTTATTTCTTTCTTACCTATCTTTTTATTACATGTATGGTGTGTTATATATGAAAGAAAAATTCATGTTTAACATTTTATACTGTGATTCTAGGACATGGCTGGAAGAAACGCTGGACGAGGACGTGGTAACATCAGCTTGACTGCAGCGGAACTCCAAACTCTGCTGAACGACCATGTTGCGGCCGCTTTAGCCGCACACGTTCAGAATCAAGCTGGAGGTCCGAGTGGAACGTGTACCTTCAAGAACTACCTTGACTGCAAGCCCAGTACATTTAAGGGCACTGAGGGAGCTATAGGATTCCTGCGTTGGGCTGAGAAGGCTGAGTCGGCATTTTAGATGTGCAATTGTCCCCCTGCCAGTAGGGTCAAATTCGCTGCTGGGACACTTGAGGATTCCGCCCTCACTTGGTGGAGTTCAAACGTCCAGATCCTTGGGTTGGAACTGGCTAACGCGATGAACTGGGAGGAGTTCAAAAACATGATGCGAGAGGAGTATTGTCCGAGAGAAGAGATTTCAAAGTTAGAATCAGAATTTTGGTCGTTGAAGATGGTGGGTTCGGAAATCGAAGCCTACACTACTCGTTCGCACGAGTTGGCTGTGATGTGTCCGCGGATGGTGGATCCGCCGAGCAAGAGGATAGAAATGTACATTGATGGATTAGCACCGCAGATTCAGGGCATGGTGACGTCTTCCAGGCCAGCCACGATCCAACAAGCGATCCGTTTAGCTCACAAATTGACGGATCAGGCTGTGACCCAAGGTGCGTTACCACATAGGGGTTCGACCGTTAAAGCCCGTGACAACCAGAGTAACGACAATAACAGCAACAGCAACCCGAACAGCGGGAAGAGGAAGTTTGACAACACCAGATCTTCATCCTCGAACCTCTCACCGCAACAACACTACCGCAAGCCCGAATTCACTCGGAGCTTTAACACTCAGAATCACAACAACAACAACAACGGTAGCGGGCAGGTTTCGAGCGGATATGCTGGGAAATATCCAAAGTGCAACAGGTGCAACTATCATCATGTTGGCCAGTGTGACCGTGCCAAGTGTCAGAGATGCGGAAAGATGGGTCACCAAGCGAAGGAATGTAGAGGAGACCTTGCGGCAAGGGGTGCTCCTAAGCCACCTGTGACGACGAAAGGATGCTTTGAATGTGGGCAGGAAGGTCATTTCAGAAAAGATTGCCCCAAGCTGAAACAGAATGACAACAATGGAGGTAATGGAAGTGGCAGTAGTGGTGGAAGCAATGGCAAGGGAAGAGCGTTTGTGATTGGGTCGGGTCAAGCCCGCAATGATCCGCATGTGGTGACTGGTAAGTTCCCTGTAAACGATTGTTTTGCTTCTGTATTGTTTGACACTGGAGCTGATAAGAGTTTTGTGTCGAAAGCCTTTAGTCAACTCTTAGATGTAACTCCAATTCCGTTAGATGCTAAGTTTCCTGTTGAATTAGCTGACGGTAAGACTATAGTAACGACTCTTGTACTTGCGGGATGTAAGTTAAAACTGTCAGGTCATGTCTTTGATATCGATCTTATTCCTTTTACGCTTAGTAGTTTCGATGTCGTTGTCGGCATGGACTGGTTATCCGAGAACCGAGCAGAGATTATATGCCACGATAAGATAGTCCATATTACTACCCCTTCCGGCGAGATCATTTCGGTCCGAGGCGAGAGAAGCGGCATGACCACCTGCGTCATTACCCTTATGAAGGCGCAAAAGTATCTACGAAAGGGTCATCCGGCAACTTTGGCGCAGATTGTTGAGAAACCCGCGGAGGAGAAACTAATTGAGGATATACCTGTTGTGCGAGACTTCCCACAAGTTTTCCCAGAGGATTTGCCCGGACTCCCTCCTATTCGTCAAGTCGAATTCCAAATCGAGTTGACACCCGGTGCAGCACCCATAGCACAAGCCCCGTATCGGCTCGCACCGGCGGAACTTCAGGAGTTGTCCATTCAGTTTTAAGATTTGTTGGATAAGGGTTTTATCCGACCTAGCTCATCGCCGTGGGGAGCCCCTGTCTTGTTTGTCCGAAAGAAAGACGGGACTTTCCGAATGTGCATCGACTACCGGGAATTGAACAAGGTGACGGTCAAGAACCGTTATCCATTACCCCGAATTGATGATTTGTTTGACCAGCTTCAAAGATCGAGTTACTACTCGAAGATCGATCTACGATCCGGTTACCACCAGCTGAGAGTGCGCGAGGAAGATATTTCAAAGTCGGCTTTCAGAACACGGTATGGTCACTACGAGTTTTCGGTTATGCCTTTTGGCCTAACCAACGCACCAGCCGTATTTATGGATCTCATGAATCGAGTATGCAAGGCGTACCTCGACAAGTTTGTGATTGTTTACATTGATGATATTCTCGTCTACTCCAAGAACGAGACTGACCACGAAGAGCACTTAAGGGTAATTCTGGAACTATTGAAGAAGGAACGACTGTATGCTAAACTCTCGAAATGTGAATTTTGGCTTCGCGAGGTTCACTTTTTAGGACATGTGATCAACGAGAATGGTATCCATGTCGATCCCGGTAAGGTAGAGGCCATCAAAAACTGGGAAGCACCTAAGACTCCGACTGAGGTGCGAAAATTTCTAGGACTGGCCGGCTACTACCGGCGTTTCATCGAGGGATTTTCAAAGATTGCTCAACCCCTCACCGCTTTGACTCACAAGGGCACTAAGTACAATTGTGGTGACGCGCAAGAATCCGCTTTTCAACTGTTGAAAACCAAGCTCTGCAGCGCCCCTATACTTGCCCTCCCCAAGGGAACGGAAAATTTTGAGGTACACTGTGACGCATCTATATAAGGTCTCGGTTGTGTGCTGATGCAACTCGAGAAGGTTATAGCCTACGCCTCTCAACAACTACGGGTTCACGAGAAGAACTACACGACCCATGATTTGGAACTCGGAGCTGTGGTGTTTGCCCTTAAGATATGGAGGCATTACTTGTACGGTACCAAGTTTACCATTTACACCGACCACAAGAGTCTCCAACATATCTACGATCAGAAGAAGCTGAACATGCGACAGCGTCGTTGGGTCGAGCTGCTCAAGGATTATGATTGTGCCATCAAGTATCACCCTGGCAAGGCCAATGTAGTGGCCGACGCCCTCAGTAGAAAAGAAACAGATAAACCCAGACGAGTGCGAGCATTGCAACTCACGATTCATGCCAACTTACCTGATCAAATTCGCGAGGCGCAACACGAAGCTTTGAAAGATGATAACCTTCCATCGGAACTCATGCGGGGCATGAGCAAGCAACTTGAAACCAGGTCGGACGGGGTCCGATATTTTGAGAACCGGATTTGGGTTCCACGGTACGGAGAGTTGAGAACTCTAGTGATGGACGAAGCTCACAAGTCCCGATATTCTATCCACCCTGGCTCAGATAAAATGTATCATGATTTAAAGGCACTTTACTGGTGGCCGAACATGAAAGCCGACATTGCCACCTACGTGAGAAAATGCTTGACTTGTGCCAGAGTCAAAATAGAATACCAAAAACCATCTGGTCTACTGCAACAACCAGAACTCCCTATGTGGAAATGGGAACACATCTCAATGGATTTTATCACGGGTTTACCAAAGACACCGACGGGATGCGATACCATCTGGGTGATCGTTGACCGGTTGACTAAATCGGCACACTTCCTAGCGATTAAAGAAACGGACAAAATGGGAAGACTGACTCGTGTTTACATGAAGGAAGTAGTGTCGAGACACAGAGTGCCTGTCTCGATCATTTCCGATCGAGATTCTCGTTTCACTTCGCACTTTTGGAAGTCGCTGCAAAGCGCACTAGGCACCCGTCTCGATATGAGTACAGCATACCATCCTCAGACGGATGGGCAAAGTGAACGAACTATTCAGACCCTGGAGGATATGTTGCGTGCATGCGTTTTGGATTTCGGAAAAAGTTGGGAACCCCACTTACCTTTGGTAGAGTTTTCGTATAATAACAGCTACCACGCAAGTATTATGGCAGCGCCGTTCGAAGCGCTGTACGGACGGAAGTGTCGATCACCACTCTGCTGGGCAGAGGTGGGTGACAGCCAAATCACTGGTCCAGAACTGGTGCTCGAAACTTCAGAAAAGATTGTTCAAATCTGAAATCGCATGGCAGCAGCACGAGATCGCCAAAAGAGTTACGCCGACAAGCGCCGAAAACCTCTCGAATTTCAAGTGAACGATCGAGTGTTACTCAAAGTCTCACCTTGGAAAGGTGTGGTTCGCTTTGGTAAGCGAAACAAACTCAACCCACGGTATGTTGGTCCTTACCGGATAACTGAGCGCATTGGTCCGGTGGCGTACCGACTGGACCTACCAACAGAACTCAGTGGCGTACACAATGTTTTTCACGTATCCAATTTGAAGAAATGCCTATCTGATGAAACCCAAGTAGTCCCTTTGGAGGAACTGCAAGTTGATGAACAGTTACGTTTCATTGAGGAACCAGTCGAGGTTTTGGATTGGGAAACCAAAACACTCAAGCACAGCAAGATTCCAATCGTTAAGGTTCGTTGGAACTCGAGACGTGGACCGGAGTTCACGTGGGAACGCGAGGATCAAATGATGAAAAAGTATCCTCACCTTTTTGAAGGGCTAACCAAACACCGAAAACCGCGAAACTCGGCAAACCGTCAGACATCACCGGAGGTATGAATTAAATTTTGGGACGAAATTTCTTTCTACTAGGGGATGATATGACAAACTGAAATTTTTTTTTCTTACTCTTTCAGACACTCATCACGACTTGACTCAAATTTTCGGGACGAAAATTCTTTAACATGGGAATGATGTGACAATCGTCAATTTCAGGTTAACTCCGTTAACTCAACTCCGTCAATTCAAACTTAAGATCACTGAATCTATAACACACACTTCATTACATTTAAACTAGGGTTTAAATGACGCTTAACACTTACTACATGTGTAGTCTTTCGGGATTTGCACCGAAACGCAAACGAGTTGACGCAAACGATTGAGGATTAAACGAAAAACGTCAACATAATAATTATGTGTTAACATATGTGTTACTTGATTATATTGTGTGTAATGCTAGACAAGAAACAAGAACTAAGTTAGTTAAGTTAGAAAAACAACAATTGAAAGTGGAGGGACTTGAGTGTAACTTGTATGTCTATAAATATAACCTTAATCACTTAACCCTAACTTATTATTCTCTTTCTCTCCAAAACCGATCGGAAACCCCACCCTTTGCTCCCTTGGCTGCCGTCCATCAATACACACACATACAACATCAAATCAAGTGTTTGATTGAAGAACTAGGTGCTAGGAAGGTATAATTGATCATCCTTTACATTCTTGTTGCTTGATTTTGATGTTTAAAGGGTTAATTGAAAACCCTAGATGAGCCGATTTCATGTATGTATAAAGTTAACATGATTGTTGTTGATTGATAATGATTTGATAACTAGATTGAATCTTGTTGCATGTAAATTGTTGTGTCTTTGATTGGAGTTCAAACACAAACCCTAATCAAGTATGTAATATATAATTGATGTGCATGGATGGTGTTTATGGAGTTTAGAGGGTTATATGAGTGCATGATAGTTCATAGATTGTTATTATGTGGAGTTTGGATGCAAACAGTTTCTGGATAGAATGTGTATATGATGTTTAAGTGACTGTAACGAAGTGTAAACGTGAAAATTGGTTAAGATTATTGGTACTGCAGTAAACTAGGTTGAGTCTAGTTTCTATAAAGTATAAATTTGTAATTTTTGGACAAGTAGAAGTTAACTTTTATGATTTTACAAAAACGTTGTGCAAAGCTGAGCTGTTAGACCTGCTGTTAGGTTGTTTTGTAAATATTATATCTCATGAACTACGAGACCAATTGGGTTGGTTCCACTTCTGGAAGTTGACTCATTAAGTTAGGAACCTAAACCAAGTGGTCTTGCATTTATTGGATTTTTCGTTTAACGAGAATTGCAAATAACATTCTGTTGCGCATGAATTTGACTGTTATGAGTGTTGCTGTAATGTAATAAAATATGTTCTGGAAACCTAAGACATATGTGCTTCTGTGATGATTTTTGGTAAATTAATTGAGATGCTATGATCGGTGAAATAGTACAATCTTTCTAGTAGGATTTCTGTCTCGGTGAAACTAGCTGCTGAGTTGTGTAAAAAAAATGCATGAAATATGATACTTGTTATATAATTGTTATGTTTTGACCAAAATACCCTTGCGGGGAAAAATTGCTAATTGATTGCCATGATTTGACCAAATTGCCCTTATGGGGAATAATGGCTAGTTAATTGTTATTTGTTGACCAAAATGCCCTTACGGGGAATAATTGCTAGTAACGTACGTTATGAATACATGACACGTATATGATTGCTTACACATGTAATGTGTCACAAAAACACTTGTTTAAGTCACACACGATTCACAAACGAAACACGAAACATGTTATGTCCATAGGTATTATGTGCCGGGTCTAGAGACTCGATAATTTTCCGACACTTAGAAAAATCTCTTTGTTGTTTTAGAACGTTAGAGAGAGTTTTTCGGTGACGCGCATCTTGGTGATTTATTTTGGGAAATTCTTCGCAAACAGTGAGTTTCACTTTCCCCTCTTTAAACTGTTTTCAAACGCTTTTCACTTGGGGGAGATAACATACTCCACAACGCATTTAAGATTTTGTTATAAATTATATATCACTTGTAAAGGCTAAGTGGCAAACGAAACATTTGAAGTCCTACACATCGAACCGGTTAATATTTAGAATAGCGAGTCACTGTTGAGTAGTACTACTGGGTTTGACAAACCCCACCCAACGCTAAACTCGACTGGAAGTCGAGCGGGTGTAATTTTGGCTAACACGTACCATGGTCTGGAGGACCTGGTGACAAGGCACTTACTAAACGAGTTAGCTTCGGTGTCGAACACTTAGTAATACTTGTTGTATAGACTAGCTACCTATCGATATATAATTTGACATAACACTATCTGGTAACGCAAAACGCCGTAACGTGGTTACGCAAAACGCTTAACGCTTAACGCAAAACGCCGTAACGTGGTTACGCAAAACGCTTAACGCAAAACGCTGTGACGCTGTAACGCTGAACGCAAACGCTAAACGATTTATTTTTATATAACTTGTGAACTCACCAACCTTGTGTTGACACTTTTAGTATGTTATTCTCAGGTAGCCGAGGCGGGCGCGCGGTTTAGGAACATGCATTGATA